>NW_010189220.1:43402-50622 GCF_000695765.1 Mesitornis unicolor | reverse complement strand
TGCTGCCTGCCAGTTTAACCCCTTCTGGCAGCTGAGCCTCCTTGCGCTCCATGCCAGATCATTCCTCAGTCACAAGTAACCACAGCCTGAGCAGTTATAATTAGAGCTTCCCTTTCACATCTATCACCACTGGAAGTCACCAGAAAATTTTGGGAGAGACTGTGGGGGGACCTTGAGTTGCTGTGAGCGATCAGAAGGCGGCTCATTCAAGGCAGGTATTGGTGTTGGCACAGCGTCCTTGCTTTTCTGGGGAGCTGTCTCCACACTGACTCAGCAAGTCAAATGCTTTCCGTAGCTCAGAAGTGTTTGTTTTGGAAGCCTGCCACTGCATTTCTGACTACACCAAACCTGTTTAACTTATGATATCAGAGTCTTGCGTCATATGGCTACAGGAGCTGTGATATTTGTCAATTTGTTAAGAAAGCAATAATTTGTTCCTATTTGTAACCTGTTTCAATGCTTCTTTTACCTTATGTTTTGTCCTTGTCTTCCTCAGCTGCTGTTCTCTGCAATGCCCAGCTGTCATCCCTCATCCATCAGTTTTTTCTTCCTACATTACCATGTTATTTTGATCTGTTTCTTTTTTCATTTTTCTCTCTCTATTTGTGGTTTAAGTCTCTTCATTTGCAAAATAAAGCCATAAGAGGTAGATTTCTGGTCTTTTCCTATTTAAGTTAAAAATAATTTTGAAAACATATAGAAAGAAATGGATAGAATACAATATTACAGCAACTCTGGCAGTGGAAAATCAGAATTACTTGTTAAACATCAGCACAGATAGATAGTTTTTTGAATTAGCAATCTGCAATTCAATTTTCTCAGGTCAGAAGACTGATTCACGTGCAAAGCTAGTGCTCTGAACAGTTTGTTTATGTAGTCCCATATTCATCTCTTTTTAATCTATTCTGGACAGTTGAGCAGCCTCACACTTTGAAGTTATTTTCATATTATGCCTGTTACAACTCCATGTCTTATTTTTCCTTTCTTCTGCACAATGAAGACACTGTTCACTGCCACAGTTCCCTTTAGCCAAAAAAAAAATAGAAAAAAGAGAAATGCTTTGGCTGCATAGAAATATGACCGTGAAGAGGAATATATCACAGAAAAGGATTGAAGCTATGACTGGCAGATTTCTGCTGCAATAGAGAAAAGCACTCACTCTTCAATTCTTTCCTTGTGGCCTCCAATAAATACTGTAATACAAAAAGTAGCACAGAGGGATGGGGAAAATATATGATAGAAGTAATTCTTGTAGTAGAAGGATACACCTATTTTCTCTTGGAAGAATAAAATGTGGCTCAGTTGCACAGCTGTGTGCTCACACTTCATCTAGTTCTTCACATTTTGCACAGTCTAATGAAGCTTGGATCTACATTAAAACACATATTTCTGTACAGCTGTTCTAGGCAAAATTTCGCATACCTAGGCAACAGGCTAGCACCAATCTACCAAGGATGCTCTCAGAGAATGACCCTTATGTTCTTATGTACAGCCAAGGGAAAGGTGATAGAGAATCCTGAAACAGGAGAGAAACTGAGGAAAGCTGTGATGATAAATTCTCTCTGCAGCCCGCAGCATTTCCAAGCTGAGGATCCTTTCCAGCTGGCATTGCTAATCCAGCTTCTCCATTTCCCCCAAACTTCTGGATACTTTTGTAACTCCAAAGCGGCCACAATAACCACTGAAATCAGGATCAATGGGAACTCACTGATGGTTCCCTGTGGGCCTCTGTCTCCCCTCAGATCTGCAGTGTCCATCATAGCCTGGAGAAAGAGTTCCCACTGTGACCAAGCTGGCTCCCAGCACAAACTCAAGTTGCAGGACTACAGGGATACCAGTACCTGCATAGAGAAGATGAAAATAGCTGTAAACAACAGAGTGGTTCTGGAGATGCTGTTCTTCTCACAGAATAAGTACTGGTGTCACTGGGTATTTTAAATTATTTTCAGTTTTTTCTTACATGCCCACCTAGTTCTTTACAAACTGGCCATCCAGTCTCTGCCTTCTCCAATTGTGTTGCGAAAGCCTTGCAGATATCTTCCACTCTGTTAAAGCTAAAACCAGACTGATTTCATCTAGATGGCTGCCTTGGAAGCAGGAACAGCAAAACAACCCTTCTCTCTTACTGTCCTTCCTTTAAGGTGTCAGCTAAGCCAACAGCCAGGGTAGCTGTGAAAGGGTTTAGTGCTTTCTTGTTGGTGGTTAGGTCTCTTTGCTTATTTGGAGCCTTTTGTTTTGACTTGCTTGGCCAGATTTCATCCTTTTATTGACATTTATAAGATTTAGATGTCCAGGGATATACATGCAATAGTATCTTAATTGGATACGTAAGTAAAAAGGGTGAAGATCTTACATATGTGTGTAGAAATAAACTTGAGTATACATATTTCAGCATTTTAGTTTGGATCAGGCATACAAAGCAAACCTTTCAAATGTCCCTTCTTAAAATGCTTTGATTTGCATTTGATGAAGCAAGGCTGGACTTCACAAAATCATTATTATTTTTTCATTTTAGATTAATATAAACGCTTGCAATACAGGAGGACGTGTAGTCTGTTTTGCTTCTGAGTATTCAGTCTATTGGGCCAGAGAGCTAGTGTGAAGATAGAAGAAAACAAATAAAATATGGATAGAGTGGACATCAGGTCTTCAGCACCATTTCACTTTACATATCCGCTCCTACTGTCTCACACCATTTGCTACTGCTGACATAAATTTGGATGTATATGGACCTTCCAGTATCTCAATCTCCCTGGCTTCTAAATGGAGAAGTAAAGTGAGTTGTGAGTACAGCGGAGTAGAGGATATGAATTTTAGAGCTTAATGGATGGCCAACTCAGGCAGATGAATCCATGTAACAAGCTGCAAAAGAGCAATTAGTAAGCTACAATGGCACGTGGGAGATAGGACAGTGCACTTCTATTAAAAAAAAGGAAAAAAGAAAGAAAAATAAAGAAAGGAAAAGCAGGAGTATGAGAAAAGCAAAGGAAAGCAAAGGAAGGCAGAGGTGCTGTTACATTCCCTGCTCCAACTGCTGGGGCAGCCCAGAATAGCTTGTTCCATTCATCCAGACAATTCTACTGTAGTGATCTGATGACTTGTTACCTGAGTACCTTCCGCCAAATGATTATTCGGTAGCAGTGAGCTGCATAATTTTTGTAATCACATCTGAACTTTGATATCTCTCTGTTCAGTGTTTTGAGTACCTGCATTTAGGCTTTCAAGTGTAATAAGAGAATATAGAAGCTGTTGTTTTGTTCACCAAATGATATGGTTCAACTCCAGAGTTTTAAGATAAAAGTACTTCTTTTAAGAAGATGCAGTTTGCTGTACCGAGGGAGTGGTAGTAACTCCTCATGGTTTGGTTGCATTCAGTATCCATTTGCTTTCCCTGATTGGGTTCCCATATTCTGTTTTGTCTCTGCTTTCATAATTGCTCTTCTTTACAGTTTCTTCTCTGTGATACCTAGGAAAAAAGTAACTTACTTAAATCTTTGTATCCTCAATTGTTACTAACAACCATAGGTTTATTTGTTCTCTTTTCTACAGTTTTAAGAAAATGTATCATACTGGAATGCAACATATTATTAGAATACATTCATTCAAATGAAAGAAATTATGGTATTTTTAAATGAAATTTAGTTTATAGTACTTGATATTAAAGGGAAGATAGTGACATTGTAAGATCCTGGCTTTGATGGAAAGGTTACTAAATTTTGAACTGACACTCCAAAAGAACAAAGAAAATCTCAGAGAGAGAATGAAATGATATGGTGTTAGCAAGCAAAGTTCAATATTTGATATATGAGCACATTCAGAGGATATTCTGAGATAAATACGTAAATATTAACTTTGTCATCAGAGGAATCATCTCTATGCTATTATTTAAATGCTTAGGGGCAATTGTCCTGAAACAGGATGCAAACAAACCCAGTTCTCAAGCCTGTCCAACTTTATAACCTACCAATGTTGATTATCCTAGTGCAAATATAAGGCATTGTATTTGCAGAGTGCTTCATAATGAAAAAAATTACAAGGTCAAATAAATCACAAAGGTATCAGATTACAAAACAGTTGTATCTCTACTGTACTACAATCAAAAAATGTACAGAAAATAAAATAATCATAAAAAAGAAATCTGAGCACACTGTTTTCCTGGAGCCAGATGACTCACAAATTTTGGAGAAGGCAGAGCACAATTTAGATAAAATCTGCCCTTTGAACAAGCATGGCAGTTGCTAAAATAGAGCTGCAGAGTGATCCTGTAGTAGCATGAATTTATTACAGATTGGATAGATCATGAAATAATTGAACTGATTAGCACTATTCTCTACAGCACCCTTAATATTGTTTTACTCATATTCTTTTAGATATTCCATTCTTGTTTAGGTATGCAAGAGTTCCACTATTTCCACTGACCTAATAAAACCAGGGAAAAGGCGAATTCAGGTAGGGATCTGCTGGATTTACTTCTGGGATTACAGCATCTCTGGAGAAGCTGATACATTTCTGGCATGATCACTTGATAGCAGCAGCTAGTTGGTGCTCCACCAACACAGCTCTAAAATGATGGAGAAAGTAAGATGATGTCGTGGTTTAGAGCTGGGCCGGCCACTAAATCCTGGACAGACGCTCTCTACTAACCCCTCTCCCCTCCCCAGAAGGGAATAGAAAAGAGAATAAGGGAGAGAGACTTTATGGGTTGGAAAATAAACTAACAGATTTAATAAAACAATACTAATACTACAGGATAATAATGTAGATAGGAAAATAATGAAATATATACATATATGTACAAATATATACACAAAACCAATACAAAATCCTCCCCCCACCCTCCCCAGTGATGATTACATCACCAGAGGCTCTGCAGAGCAGGGCACTGGAAAAGTCCCAGACCAAACTCAGCAGCAGTGGGAGCTGATGCAGGAGCACACGGATCAGGATCAGCGGCAGACAAACCAGCAGGGTTCTGTTCAGACCTCAGCCTCTGCAGGATTGAGCCGGACGGAAGGGTCCCAGCTGGAAGGGCTCCAAGATGGGAAGAAGGGTCAAGACCCTCATAATCCCTTGGCTTTATACTGAGTGTGACGTATGTGGGATGGAATACCTAGTTGGTCAGTTTTGGGTCCACTTCCCTCCCCCATAGGCGCAGACACAACACCCATGATGAGGCAACTGATCTTGAGCATATCTTCTAGCAGCACATACTGGAAAAACATCCTGCTAGTTTTCAGCAATTTCAGCCACTTAGAAGAGACTGAGCTGAAAAGTAAAATCACTAAATAGAAAACTAGCTGTTTAGCTCAAACCAGGACAGATGGGATCAGAAGAGGCAGCAATCAGGAGGTGCTGTAATTCCATTTAATAATAGTAACTTTTCCTCAAGGGTAAGCACAGAAAGACTGGAGTGCAATGGAGATGAGGCACAGGGTTTAATGGTGTGTCTGCCATTAACTGATCCCTGCAAAGGCAGGTCTTTGCCAAAGTGCAGCCAGGAACCAGTGCTGAGTTCTGGAAAACTGCGGTGAGGACAGGCTGGCCAATGGGGTGCCATGGTGAGAGGCCAGGTCTGGTGTTGCTGGTGGACACGGCAGCCAGCGCTGTCTCCTCTAGGCCTGGAGCATCACTGATGCTTTCCAGCTTCTGGACTTGCAGTGGCTGCATCAAGTCAACACTGATGCTGGACAAGGACCTTCGATATCTGGACTGTCCCCTCCGTACAAGATCCTGTGTGATGGCAGCTGTCATTCATCTCTAAAAATAGCTGCTTCTTATGGCTTTCTGGGAAGTAAAACCCTGGTTCTGTTGAAGTCAATGGCAACATTCACATGGTTTCATAAAAGCTATACTTAAATGTAAAAATATGTAAATACAAAAAAAACCTGAAAACCAATATAGATACGTAGAATGAATACAATTTTTGTTTTATAGAGACAAGAAACAAATAGCACAGCTCCATGACTGCCGTAGAATGCAACACAGAAATGCCATTCAAACAGGTTTACCAGTAGATGGTGACATATAATTATTTACTAGCAATTTTCTGGCTGCAGAAGGTTCTGAGCTACAAGCAGCTACACTGTGCAACTTTTTGTTTAGGCTTTCCTTCCTCCACCTTTCTGAGATACCTTTTACATGTTTCACAGCTGCAGAAATGTTTCATAGCTGCAGCTGCGTTTCCCAGCTGTAATATGTCAAACTGCTCCTGCTCTGTGAACTGCAGGGCTGCTTTCACACTGCTGAGCCGGGGGTTTTTTGTGCAGTTCTAGTGTTTTTTATCTGTTGATGAAAGATACTAACACAGTTTTCTCAACACATGCAAGAGAAAAAAAGTTAATAATTTCTTTATAGAGTTCACCTCCTATTTACTTCCAGTGAATAAACTTGTTTTATAGTTAGCTGTGTGCAAATTTGCTATTTACTGCCAGAGGTGATCAGCAGCCTCATAACTCCATCACATCCTTCTGCGCACCAGTGCTCCTGAGTTATGAAGCCATCAGTAACCCTGGAAA
The DNA here is from genome assembly GCF_000695765.1 of Mesitornis unicolor. Taxonomy (NCBI): domain Eukaryota; kingdom Metazoa; phylum Chordata; class Aves; order Mesitornithiformes; family Mesitornithidae; genus Mesitornis; species Mesitornis unicolor. The sequence goes on along the minus strand of NW_010189220.1, from coordinate 44,107 downwards.
AAATGATTCACCTCTGCTTGGTCTATCTATTTAAATACTCATGACAAATGAAAGCCATGTCGCTACAACATAGGAGTTGAAGCTGGGGTTTGAGTGTTTAGAGAGTTGTTTCTGAGCAGCTGTATCAAGCAAGCCAAAAGGCTTCTTTTAAGCTTCAGGAATCACTGCAGGTCCTCTCCAGAAGTGAGCTGGGCCTGTTTGCTTTTTGGGAACAGTATTGGCTCCACACACATCACTGACTGGAGCAGAGGTGACAGATAAGAGAGCTCCTGACAGCCTCTGCGCACAGGCAGTGGCCATATCTAGGTGAAAAAAAGTCTTGGTGCCCTTTTGAGGAAGGTGGTGCAATGTAACCATCCATCAGTCTCAACATAAGTCCTGGCCCTGAAGACACAGGCAGGGCCATGTCTCTGCTGACCTTGCAGCCAGTGTGGGCAGCCAGGATGAGGTTGGGAGTGGTGCTAAACACATTGTACTGGGTAAAATGTCAGCATGCTGCTTTGTCTGCATCCACATTCTCTTGAGTTGCTGTTTTTGAACTGGTTCTTGCTCAGTATGCACTTAACCAAAATGTCAAATGACAGTTGTTAAAATGTTTTGTATTTTCTAGCTACCATCCAATGCATTGCTGCGTTTCTCCACTGTTCTTAAGGGATGAACACCCATATTCAAACCTGCAGTGACAAAGGCTTATATATTCAAAGA
>NW_010189220.1:39694-43371 GCF_000695765.1 Mesitornis unicolor | reverse complement strand
CTGCTGGTGTCATTGGCCTGAGGTGAGTCCTGACCCCAGGTCATGTCAGTTCTTTGCACTAATATTCTTCTTACCATTTATGCCAGGAGTCTGCTTCACAAAGCCAAGGCAAAACCAGTAAGTTTTTTCTGACTGCATCCATAACTCCTATGGGTTGCTCTTTTGGGCTGGAGCAGGAGAGCCAACCTCATCCACAACATGCGATGCGCTGCAAAAAATATATCTGTCAATCAGTGGGATGACACAGTGCCTTCAAGCCCTGCTGTACAGATTGGTGACGACTGCCTGAGGTTAGGCAGTGGGAAATGGGAGCCAGTGTCCAGTCAGATGTCCTGTCTCTGTCTGAAACTGAAGAACAGCAAAATACCATATTCAGAACATCAGGGCACTCTACTGGTGCTGCTAAAATGTCAGGAAAGCCTAATGCCCACTGATGGAAATGAAAGGAGATTCACCCTTCTCACCCAATGAATTTGAGGGAGTATCTGCAGCAGAGAGCACTCCTGCTTACATTTATGACAAGGAGATATGTCACAGGCTGCAGACTACTATAGTTCTGGGTGGCTTTTAGGCTGTAGATTGGCCTATTTAAGAAACTAGGTGGGAGATATCTAGAACTAGGAGCACCTCAGACCACACAAAATTGACTCTGTTCTATTATAATAGTTATTTATCAAGGTTGCTGTCCCATCAGGGTCTCTTAAATGAAAAAAGGGGGCACATTTGATTTTTCTGAGAAAAAAAGCAATTATTTAAGGTAGGCTGCCAAGCAACTCCTGTTCTCTGCCCACATCTGGTTACAGTTTTAGTACTATTATATATGTTCAAATCAAAAAGAGAAAGACGGTGGGTGGGCAGCTTTGGGGAAATTACTCCTGTTGTGGCAGCAGGATGCCGTTTGTAAATGATGTTATCATCACACTGCAGGACACCTACCTAAAGCATGCAAGGGAAAGGCAAGTGGCAGCTCTACTTGGTGTCACACAGGATAGCATGAGGAGCCACAACTATCTGTCCCTGGTCAAACGTTATTCTTATGTGTTAGGCACAAAACTGACAGAAACTTCCAACATTCTTGTTCAGTGTTGTCTGGACATAAAAAGGCTGAGACCTACACATGCAATAAGAATTAGACACAAAGATAATAAAATATCATACTTGTTTAGGATGAAGAAGTGATAGGACGTAGTCAAAGACGGCACCCAGAACTGAAATTTCCCATAATGGAAACAAGCAGAAATGGGAAAAGCATGGAATTTATAAAGGAATTCTGTTATAAACAGGCTAAATTCAGCTGATGAAAAAGTAGTTTTTCTAGGAAAATAAAAGAAACATCTGTGCTTAAATAGAAATGGGGTGGGACACTGGATCTTGAGCTGACGCGCAAAAGGAGTTGTCTTTCAGATGAAGTGAGGGCAAACCTCAATGCTGTAAAAACAGTTTATTTCTTCAGTACAGCAGCTTAAAAACTGCCTCACATGTTATGGCATTTGTACAGTTACCTCGTGTCTCATCACTTTCCTTGGTTTGAAGCCAGGACACTACTCCCCCCCATCTGCCAGGCTTGCAGCTCAAGGCCTTCAGTGTAGTGTTTGATCTGGACAGCAAAAGAGCCAAATCTTCATAGTTTTATCACACAGCTGTAGAGACACCCACATAAACTGATACAAAAATGAGTCGAAAAAGTGACTAAACCCCATCCGTTTAGACATGCATTAGGCCTTGAGCGACTAATGAGACTTCACTATTCGCTACCTGAGCTGCCTCCTCGATGGCTTGATGCCAGGTGCTAGGCCAAACCAAAGTTTGAACTCTCACTAGTCAACAACAGAAAGCATAAAAGGTTTAAGGGCAAAATAAAAGATGACTCAAGGACAATGAAAAAAACCACCAAGCCAGTATGGTTGTCTAATCTTGCTTTCTTTTCTCTCACGCTGCATTATAGAAAGCCCATTTTCCCCTTTCTACCAGAGAAACGTTGTTAGAGGGAGTAAGTCCATCTCTGCAGCCATCCTTTTGCCCACAGACGAACCCCTACCCTTCCTGCTTGCAGAGGAAGGCAAGGAGGAGAAGGGAGGGGGTGAGCAGGCTGGCAGCCGAAGAACAGCATGAATTGCGGACACCATTTAGCCCGGTCTGAATCCTCTGGACACCTGTCAGTAGCAATTTCATATATTGCTAAACTTGAACTATAAACTGCAATTGGTAAATCTGCAGGATAGATCAAAACACACCTAACAGACCTCCAAGTTATCAACGATTACAGCTGTTTGATTACTTTGGAACCGCTACTGATGTGTCAAATCAGCTCAAGGCCATGTCTGCAACCGTCTACATGAATCCAACGAAGCTCTCTGCAGAAAGATGTCAGAGCAGAGACAAAACAGGCTCTCTCCAGAAATCATTAATCAGTAGCTTGCCAGGTTGACCGACTGCCATTAGATACAGTGGGGCACCTACTGTATATAAATGATGGCCTGTCTCCTGTGTCATTCTCAGTCACCTCTCCTGCCATACTGGTAGCTACCAGTTTTCCACTCAGAAGTTTTTGGCCATTACGAGAAATGTTCATAGCACTGTGGATTTGGGGAGCAGTGATAATACTCTGTTGTGGGATTTGGTTTCTTCTAGGGAGGAGGAGGAGGTAAGGAATCTATTTGTGAATGCATCTCAGTGTACATAGCCTTTATTTCTGTCAAATATACCCTGTACATAACTAAAAGAAGCGTACTCTTAAGACTATCATATGGACAGATGCAGGAGCAAGATAGCATGGGCAACACAGTAGTTTGGTCTTTAGAGAATTTTATTTTACAACATAATTTTTGTGTATAGGTTTTTAATAATAGTGAGGTAACAGCTAGACATAGCTGTATATATAAATCTATGCATAAATGAGGTAATGAAAATATGAGTATGCATGTTCTGACTTCCTAAAGTACAAGGCTATAGTTTTACCTGCATTGTAATCACAGCTAATACCTACCTATATCTAATTATAGTTTGATACCTACTTACAAACATTTTCATATTATCAGTCTATCATATCTAGTTACACAGTTTAATACAGTACCTTACTATGTTGAATACATACTCCTTAAAAGCATTTATCCTGCCACATTCACATAAGGAGCAAATAATTTTCTTACTTATTGTGCTTTTGTATTTTTCAGCAGTCATTTTCTTCTTTTACTTAAAAAAGCATAATAAAAAAGGTGAAAATATTTAACTTCCTGTGGTAACCATCAGGAGTTTACTAGAAAAGCTAAAGTATAATCTGAAAGTTATTTTAGCAGCTATGGTGTCCTTACGCAGGAAAGGAGTTTTCTGACTGAGAATTAAACATACTATTTAAGCATACACTTCACTTTAAGGATATGCTTAACTTAAAGCATGTGCTTAATGACACTTTGCCTGAAAGACTAACTCTTATACTTACTGAATATCATGGCAAAATTCCCACTGTTTTCAGGAGGATCTGGTCCAAATGGGCTATGCCAACAATAACAACCTTTCTACACTCAGAAGGCTATTCTCCATGGTATTCAAATTGAATTGTGAATACAATTGCCCAAAAATGTATAAGTGGGATGGATTATTCATTTATGGGACAATCATGTAACTGTGCGTGTTAGCTAGTGACAACAATGTTGCATTTAAACAAGTGAAAAATATAC
>NW_010189220.1:15231-39663 GCF_000695765.1 Mesitornis unicolor | reverse complement strand
TAGGGAAAAGAAAAATGACATAAGCAAACTGTTTATTGTAATATAGGCTGTTAAAGTTATTCTTTCTTGTACACCACAGACCTCCCAATAGGCTTACTTCTTAAAAGGGAGAAAATTATTTGTCAATATACTATTTGTTTGGTTTTGTTTGGGGTTTTTTAAAAATATTTTTTCACATTACAAAAAGCCTAGCATTATTATTCTACTTACCTGGTATTCCTGGAGGAGAGGTCTTTCTATGTACTTCTAAATTCAGCTTTTGTTTGTGTTTTGTAGGCGAGAAGGTGAGCCACCACTTGAAAATGGGTTCCTCCCATACCTGGGCTGTGCCTTACAGTTTGGTGCCAACCCCCTTGAATTCCTCAGAGAAAAGCAGAAGAAACATGGTCACATTTTCACTTGCCGAGTAGCGGGGAAATACATTCATTTCCTCACTGACCCTTTTTCGTACCATGCATTGATTCGCCAGGGAAAACACCTGGACTGGAAAAAGTTCCATTTTGCTACTTCTGCCAAGGTACCACTTTAAAAATGCTTTTAATATCTAACATGCGAAGTATCTGCTGACAAGGCAGATGCACCCAGTTAATCCCTATAGCACAACTATGCCTTTGAAATACAATTGGGTTCACATTTCTGCACTTCTGTTCATTTAAAACATTGAGGTCTCTTTTTCCCTTTCCATAATGGAAAGGAAGTTTGTAGTGATTTGGATTGTCCAAGAATGACATTATTTAGTCTTGTAGTATCCTAAATTGCTAAAGGAGAAATACAATTAGCACCATCTGCAAAATGATAATACAGGTTGCTGAACCTGAAACCTTCTTCAGGAGTTGCCCACCATTGTGGAAGATTTGGTCCTAATATCTTAAAAAATTGATGCGGGACAGTAGAAGCTCAGTCAAACTCTTACAGAAGTAAGCCAAAAGTCTCTTGTTGATGCCAATGAGAGTTGAAAGAAGGTCTAGGTAACCCCATCCAATTATTATTTGTAAGCATCTATTTGAATCTAATTTGATTTGCCTACTTAACTGCTATAGTTCACTGAGAAAGTATCAGTTCTCATATTAATAGCCCTTATTATGCTCCCCTCTAGTAAGCTATGAAGTTATTCTTTGGCTTTAATTTCTGTTAGACTTTATCATGAAAGTTATGGTTCATTTATTACGCATACAATTTATTTTTTGACAGGCTTTTGGGCATGGTAGCATTGACCCAGCAGAGGGAAACACCACTGAAAATTTCCATCAGACTTTCATTAGAACCCTTCAAGGCAATGCCCTAGATGCCCTCATTAAAGCAATGATGGAAAACCTACAATACGTCATGCTGCAGTCAAGAAAATCTAAACTTCAGTCTAATGCCTGGGTGACAGAAGGACTTTATAAGTTCTGTTGCCAGGTGATGTTCGAGTCTGGCTTTTTAACGCTTTTTGGTAAAGAATTTAATTCAAATCATGATAAAAATCTATCATCAAAGCAGGAAACTGAGAGAGCTCATATCCTAAATGCCCTTGAAAACTTCAAGGAATTTGACAGGATCTTTCCAGCCCTGGTGGCAGGGCTGCCTATCCACCTCTTCAAGAGTGCCCACAGCGCACGTGAGAAGCTGGGAGAGGCACTTCTCCACAAGAACCTCCTGAAGAGGGACAACCTCTCTGAACTCGTCACCCTCCGCATGTTCCTCAATGACACTCTGTCAACCTTTGACGACATGGAAAAAGCGAAGACCCATGTGGCGGTGCTCTGGGCCTCACAAGCCAACACCATTCCTGCCACGTTCTGGAGCTTGTTCTACCTTCTTAAGTAAGTCCTAATGCTGTTTGTTTCCAAAAAAGGAAAATGTTTGTTCTCTTTCAGAAACCAGTTCATTAACACAGGTGAATTCCACTGCTTGATACCTTATCAGTGTCAAAAATCTTACTGACTGCAACAGAAGTGTCATGTTTTTCTGGGCTTCCACAGAAATTCCTTCACTTCTCTGAGACCAAGTAGTGGCACCACAGAGCAATTCTCTAGAAGTGTCAAAAAACCCCACAAACCACTCCAGGGCAATGCTACACTTTGTCAAGAAGGCTTTGGAGTAAACCTTTATGATACAACATTAAAAGTGCTGGTTGCAGTGAAAAAATTATTGTATTGAAAGCTCACAATATGATCAGACATTTTTAGACCTTCTCACTAGGGCAGGCAAAATGAGCTTTAACTTCATTATTGTTTTCAGAGATACTTAATAGAAAACAGTTTACGTGTTGGTAGATGTTGGTAAGCTGCAAGTGTAGGCTGCAGCTGCTGAGCTTGTTACTCATGAGAGGAGTACACAGTTCAGATAATACAATTCAATGTCCATTTTAGAGTGGGCCTCTACTTCAGTATGACTAACTCTTAAGTATCTAAATTGCTGATGTTTTTATTTAGCCAGTGTCTTGCACCCTCATACCTACCTGCCAATGCTAATATCTGAGGGTCTTCAGTACTTTTCATTCCAAGAATGCATTGGCTTTAGGTCTTCTTGCCTTGGAGTCTTTTAACACCCAGACTGATTGTGCCTTCACCAAGACATTATTGCAGCCTGTATTATCTATACGTATGTCACCACAGCTCATATTCTCCATGTCTGTAAGAAAGTCTGGACAGTGAATGATGCTATGTGGACTTTTAGTATTAAGATGATTCTCTTCAGCTAGACAGAATATTGCCACATGATAGGTCATCATCCAGCATAAGTCATGTTACAAATCTAATCTATGATTCTGTTCCTAAACTTTCTACCCACAGTGCAGCTATTTCCTAATCTACAGTTGATAATTTTATTTCTTATTCTTGGCATTGCTTTTTAGTGACATTAGTGTTTATTACCTGAATTATGTACATCAGTTCTGTCCCACTTGTCATTGGAGACTGAATCGAATACTTGGGGTTCTTTTCCTTTTTCTGAAGCTATTGTACCTTTGCCAAGACATGAAAAAGTGTAGTTGCAGCATTTTGCTGCAACATTTTCATTTTAGAAGGTTTTACTTGTCAGCTAACAAACTAAATTTGTCAGGAAGAAATTTAATGGGAAACCCCCTTTCTAAAGCATTCTTAACTGTAAAACTATGTTATACTTCTGCTCTTTTGATCTTAGGAGTCCAGAAGCAATGAGAGCTGCTACCAAAGAAGTGCAAAGGACTTTGGAAAGTGCCGGAGAGAAGATCAGCTTAGATGGCAAACATATTTCCTTGAACCGAAAACAGCTGGATAATATGCCAGTGCTAGGTATGATTGTTTTATGCAGGAGTACCAGAAATCACACCACAATTTTCACAGTCTTCTATTTGTTACCATATAAATACTTGCTACAGAATTACCATGGAATTAGCAAGCAAAGACTAGAACAAAAGCCTGTATGTTTCCTAGAAATAGCCAATACAGTCTTCCCAATGTCCCAGGTGGTACTGGGTATCAAAACTCACATGAATAGCACCTTTTTGTGCGTAATGGTATGTCTCAATACTGCTACAGAGCTATGTAACATGGTATTGGAGATCCATGAATAATTCAGAACAGTATTTTGTTTAGTAACAGAATTTGTTTAGATCAAATAACAGGGTAATGCCAAATTTTATATCCCAGTTCTTAGATGTGAAGCATTATCTTCTAATACTGTGACTTTTATTTCTTCTTAATACTTTTGAAATTATAGGCACATTATTCAAGTGTCCAAGTTACAGAGAGGAGTTTTGAAAATGTTACCCTTTAACTGCTGTTGCATTTTTTTCCCCTAAATATGCTTATATTGAAGGGAAAAAAAAAAGTTACTTTTTATGAGTACTGGGTCTCTATGCACCACCTCAAAGTTTCAGAAAATCCTAATTACTGCACTATTTATGTTTCTTGGTATGTTTACAGTTTTGACTGTTTTATTCTTTATCTCGGAGCGAAAACACTTTCTAATATTCTGTTGCTTCAACTATAAGCTAAGGGAAAGCGGATTATGTTCTTGGTGTTATCTGCAGGAGGGATAATAATGCTAAAAAGAAATGAGAAAGATGCTTTCTTAGGCCTTTGGAAAGTTATTGTTAAAATATTTATTCTAATAAATGCAGGGTTTGCTAATGGGTTTGAAATAGTTCAAAATGCATAGACATTCTATTTCCATGGTAATCATTCCTTTTCCTCTCCCTGCAGACAGCATCATCAAGGAGGCAATGAGGCTATCGAGTGCATCCATGACTTTCCGAGTTGCCAAGGAAGATTTCACTTTGCACTTAGAGAATGATTTTTACAACATTCGCAGTGATGATATTGTAGCTCTTTATCCTCAACTGTTGCATTTTGATCCAGAAATCTATGCTGATCCCTTGGTAAGTATTTATTGAAGTGCCTTTAGCCCTGAGCTCTAGCAGAAGCTAACGTCCCTTTAAATAGAGCATTTATCAGAGATGCCCCCATTGCCAGTTTTGTGTTAAACTCCAGACAGTCTGTTCTTACACCTGGAGATGTGATGAAAGGCAAGATAAAGAATAGTCAGTGCAAGCACCGTTTGCAAAACGTGTTTTAGTGTAACCAAAAAGTGTGCTGCTAGCCCAAAAGAGCCTTCTACTTACTGCCTTCCTCAGTGAGGAAATATCACGATTATGGGGAGCATTGAGGGAAGACAAGGATAAGGTAATATTTTCCCAAAGACAGAATGAGAAAACTTTCAGTGTTGCTGCATGAACAAGGATGCAGGTTAAAATCCCTATTTTAAGAGGTCAGAAAAGGAGAGTTATCAGCAAGAACCTGGGACTGTATCCCACATACCGGAACTTCTCAGGGGCTACCCTCTCCAAAACATGGGGTCTGGTGCTTCTGTCGAATGGTTAATGCTAGAGGCTTTTCTTTCCCAGCCTGCATTTTGGGTCTTAATGGCATTAATATATCTAGTCTTCATAAGTATTGAAATGCCAAGTAACATTTTTGTGGCTTTTATTACAGACATTCAAATACGATCGCTTTCTCAGTGAGAATGGAGAAGAAAAGACTGACTTCTACCGCAACGGTCGCAAGTTGAAGTATTACTATATGCCATTTGGGACAGGCATAGCAAAATGCCCTGGCAGGTTATTTGCTGTGCATGAAATTAAACAGTTTTTGGCTCTGATATTTTCGTATTTTGAGATAGAGCTTGTGGACAATAATGTGCAATGCCCTTCTTTAGATCAATCCCGTGCAGGACTGGGTATTTTGCAACCAACCAATGACATTGATTTCAGGTATAGACTGAAATGTCTATGAATATATATTTTATACTATACATAAAAACTATGTACTACACAAATACACTATATAACATATACTTTACATATATTTATGTTTATGTGCAAAAGAAACATTGCAAGTCTTGGGGGAAAATCTATATGAAGATTTCCTTTCCATCATCATCTAATGGAAAATGTATAATGTATACCATTATGGAAACAGCATGCAGTGGGTGTAATGCATTGTGTTGATAAAAATGTTTCCCTTTTACTAACCATTTTGAAATGCAAGTTAAGATTCTGGATTGTGCATATACAGTATTTCTTTTTTTTGTCAGCAAATACTTTCTCAGAGTTAGTTAGAAATTAATCAGCTAATCCAAAATAATTGTCAAAATTCACCTACAGTTAAAACTTCATCTATTTGATCATTGAAATGTTGGCATGGTGGTTCTCCCCACAGGTGAAATAAAAATGTTGTTGTATAAAGGCAGATTCGTGGTGCAGAGGGGAGAGTTTTCTGGGGAAGTACTTTTATGGTTTTATGAAAAACTAGAAAAAGACTTGAAGAAAATCTACAAAAATGTTCACGTTCTAGTGAAACTGCAAAACTTGTATTATATTCATTGTAATATACTTCTTTTCAGAAAGTTGTAACTGTGTTAAAATAAATGATATTGGCTGAACCAAATGTGTCTCTAAACTGTTTGTCATTTTAATGTCTTAATATTCTCAAAGATTTATGCCAAAGCGACCTAAGCCAGCTTTAAACAAACTAGCTCAAGCGTCAATATGGAGACAAATGAATAGCCACCGTATATTCACCAGTGGTTCTGGTTGGATTGTGCACCATTCTCTGAACTCCGTATTTCCATAAGCCTCCATTGGTCACACTTCTTACGTCTTCCTAGTCTAACTCCACTAAAGTTACCATGGGTAATATGCCCGCACATTTCACTTTTAGCTGTGGCACATCCATAAGAATGATTGTTCCAGGGATAATATAATTAGGTTTTGTGTAACATCCCTGTTCTTTTCTGCTGCAAACGATAGATGGATTGATGTCACAAAAGTCCATTTTTTAATGAAACATCTTCAGGCTGAAAGAGATAGCTTTCTTATCACCTGGCAATGAAAAGAACAAATGGACCAAAAATATTGTTATCCTGTTTTTGTACATGTCTAAGGACTTATGATCTGACCTTTTGTCCTTGACTAGAAAGTAAGAGTCAAGAGTCCTCATCACAGAAGAGGAGATACAGGCCTATTAGATATTTTCAAGTTTCACATTCTGTCAAGTCACCCAGTCTAGCTGATAGGGCTCATCCTGAGCATGGGATTTTGGATTGCGTCCTAGAACTGCTTTAAACTATGTATCAGTCTCCTTTCTCACTATCCACCATGCTAAATATTCAAAAGTAAATTAAAAGATTCTGTAGTGAGTGATTATTTATTACTTGTGTGTTGTCTTTGTAATTGTATTTAATCCCTTTTTTAGAGAACACCAATTTGTTGCCATTTGCAATACATACAATATTAAACTACTATGTGTAATGCAAGTGGCTTTGAATTATTACTTTGGTTTTCCTAGTAAGGGAAGTATCCAGTCTTTAGATACAGCTTGGTTTTCATACTTCTGTCAATTATATTTTTGTATGATTTATATAAATTATAGCTCATTAATGTAACTTAACACTGACTCGCAGAACACATGAAAGCCTGACAGTATCATCACCACATGTACACTGGCACACATTACCATTAGAGTAGCTGCTCCTCCTTTCTTAAATACATCCTGCTTAGAAACAACAGTTTTTGAGGGTAGCAAGGCTATGCAATGTTTAAAGTTAAATACCCTTCCTTGATGAAAATGAATTCAACATAAAATTACCAATAACAAAAAACAGGAAGACAACTGCTAAATTAATTCTATGTTCCCTGGAAAACTGAGCCTTCTTTTGCATCCTCTTGTCTCCTTCAAACTGACTGCTGCAGACTGCCTTGACTGTGGTTTAATGTTTTCTTTCAGCTCCCTCAGTCTATGAGAAATTGGAGTATTCAGTAGCTTCTAGAGCTGAGAAGAGAGCTGAAAGGAAGGTAAAAACACCCCAGGATTAAAATCAAGCTCTGGACATTGCGGGGTAGCTACTGGCTTTATGCCCAAGTGTCGATGCTCTCAGAGACAGCACAGGAGATACAAAAGCCAGTGTCTCCATGCTTGCATTGACTACTTGGCACTTCGTCCTCCTTCCCCTGCTGTGTGGCAATCCTGGTCCACTGGAATTACATTCTTGAGGCTTTGCTTGACTGGCCCAACCTCATTACCCAGTCTTCCCTCCTATGCTGGCAGTCTGTGCATTAGGTCAGATGCCCATTTTCTTTCCCAGGATTCTGAAATACACTCTTCCCTGAACTACTAAATCTTCCCTGTATTATATTCCTTTTTCATTCCTTCTGGATACTTGCAACATGGGCAGATCTAGAGAGGGTATTAGGAAGTAATGGTGTCATCTTTCTGGTCCTTCAACCCCTTCACAGGGACTTCAGCATTTTAAGCAGATGTTCAGTTATGGGGAACCATGCCACATTTTTCATTGCAATAGGGAAAAGCTTCAGTTTCTGTCTGAGGTATACTTTTTCATACTATTTTTTTTAGTAAGGATTAGACCTATCTTTATTGTCCAGAATATACCAGATAAATTCTACAAATACGTCAGGTTCTGTCTATAGCCTTCAGCCAATTTTGCACCAAGAAGATGAAGAACAAGCAAATAAAAATTGTGACGTTCTGTCAGGCTGGACTGCTATTTACAAATTTATGTTTGGCTTTGAAGTCAATGCTAAAATTGTTGACATTCTAGAACAAAAAGTGCTTCCTTGCAACTTGCATAAATCCCTACAAATTTATAATAGAAATAAACTTATGCTCTAAAAGGTCTATTTGCAATTAAAATAACTAATTTTGTTTAAAAATTCATAATACATATTGATACACATGATGAACAACTTCGCTTTAAAAATTATTTACTCCAATATGCAAAGTACAAAGTTTCTTTTCCAAAGAAATCTTAATAAATCCAAGTCCGATGGAGAAGAGATATACTCCTACTAGGGCAGATATGAAAAGGAATCGCCACAACTCCCAAATGTTCATGCAACACAACTACCTTGTAATAATAACAATACAGATTTGCATCTTTTAAATGTCCAGCTTTAGCACACCTCACACTGCTCCCCTGGAGAGCTCATTCAAAGATTTCCTAACAGAGGCTGCGAGACCATTCCCAGGCGAACAAACCACAATGGAGACAGGCACCAGGGTCCACATCCATCCCACCCAAGTCCAACACCTTCACTGCAGTTGATGTAAATGGGCAGGAGCCAGCACTGTGGCCAGACCCTACACAGAGTCCTGCACGGGTGGCTCAGTTGTTTCTGCCAAAACTCCTGCGGGAGCGTGGCCCTTGCCACTCAGCCTCCTGCCACTCCTCTGCTGCTGGGCTAGCAATTCTCCATGGACAGCTGGACCCATCATGTGTGGACTGACACACAGTGTATAAAACAACAGAGGTGACCAGCCCTTTATGCCCAGTTCTGAACTTCTGTAACTGGAGGAGCACATCAGCACACCTTCAGAGGGCTCTGTGAAGCAATGCCACTCGTTAAGGTTGAGCTTATGTTACACTGCCAAAGAGATCCAGCATAACCTCCTGACCACTCGTCCACTTTGTGACAAAAGACATACAGATGAACTATTTGAACAGTTTTGGATAGGAATTTCTTTTTTTCCTTATATTGGGCTATATACAAGTATTTCGGTTTGCTGCTAGGGCTGCTCATTTTGTAACCTCAGTTAAACTCCTCTTACCAGGGTCACGCAGATGCAAGTGAGGGGAGAAAAGAGTACAAAGTCTGCGGCTGCTATGCCTTAGCTAATGTAATCAAATACTTCAGCAATCGATAGTCATCTGCCTTGCCAGGGCCATGGACACCACAAGGTTATGACAGGGCAATTTTGTCTTCTGTCTCTCCTAATAGCAATGCCTTTCTTAAGATAGGAGACCAAAAAAAGTAAGACTAAGGACCGTAAGAGCAATTAAAAAAATATTAGGCAGATCCAGGCTGGTGGGAAGGAGGCAGTCTATGTCATGGGTTGTGTGAGTACTCCACATTACCTAATTATTAGGTAAAATGCATAGAGATACGGGCAGAAGGCGGGCAAAGACTCCACCTCCCAGGTGAGAACCCAAACCAGTAGCCTAGCTTGGATGTTCACTCCTTTTCTCAGGGAATCTGTAGCCTGTCTTCTCTGAAAAACTGAACAGATTCAGTAAGACAATTTGGATGACTCCATGATGGTACCCTCATAGCTAAAGTGCTCTCTTAGCTAAGAAAGGATTCAATTTGGACATGGGATTGAAGTCTCTGAGGTACAGGAGGGAACCAAATCCAGTCTCTCCCACACCCCAGAGAATGGCTCAAACCTCGTGGTTATCCTGTAAAGGGTGAGTACAAGCAAGAGGTACTTCCTAAAGGAGGCACAAGAACATTATAGATTTGGCACACCAGGGAGTTTGAGTGCTCAAGGTTTTTTGGACCCAGGTGAGCAAACCCATGGGGCTAGCCAGGGGCCTCTGCACAGCAATCTTGGAATTAGGAGCAAGTCACAAGCAGTTAAAAAGACAGCAGGTGGCTCATTACCCAGCAGAAGGAGGCATTTTGGTTGGCCAGATGAAATCTAGGCACTGAAAATATTTTATTGTTTTCAGGCTAAGAGAAATCCTTACCTCATCATAGATTTCTTGGAGGTGACATTATGACCTTACTGATGAAACAAGACAGCATATCAGAAAACGAGAATTTTACATTTCTGCAACTATGTTGGTCATAGTTGTTGTTTGTCAGCTGGGATTCACCCATAGGGAAACTACCCCAGATAAGCTTTTGCTGGATGCTAAGGGCCACGTAATACTACCCTGGGCAGAGACATCTGCCTCTAGCAAGCTGAACCAGCTCCTTTCCAGCAATGTGAGTGTGAAGCAGAAGCAGCAGCAGCTACATTTGGAGGCAGCAGTGGCAGGTTTGGCAGCAGGAGGAGGATGCAGTGTGAAGGGGAGTCTTGGTGGTTGGGCCACGGCCCTTGTGAGCTGCAGCACACTGGTGACTTTCTCAAGGTTAAGGATCAGCCTGGAACAGGTTAAAGCTAAAATCATCCTAGCCAAAATTGAAAACAAGCTGTCACTGCATTGTGTGGGGACTTGATCTGCAAGGTTTGCTTTGAGGAGTTTCCTAATGGCAGTGTGAGAGGACCTCCTGGTTTATGAAGCCTGATGGGCTGAGGGTCAAAGCTGCATGCAAAGTGCTGCTCTTCTCAGTCAAAACTACAGCACTTCTGTGTTCAAACAGCAGCAGAACTGTTGGTACTGTGGTTCTGAGCAAAGATTTTCAAGCTCTACCTAAAGATCTTAAATTAGTTTTAATTGTATTTTACTGTATAAATATCAAGATAAACTAGTGTTTACATTTTAAGTCCTTTCATGCAAGTTTCTGAAGAAAAAAAAAGAGGGAGCAAAAAGAGGAAAAGTCATGGGAAATATTTTTGAAAGCATTAAATAAGTTCTAGTGATAATTATAGCTTAATTGTCAATAGGGTGCTTCAAAAGTAGATATTGTTCACCCTTTTGGTGTAAATGGGTAGTTGTAGCAGCACAAATAGGTATTTGTTGTTTATGAACTGTACAGAGCGCTACAGTCACACATCAGCGGCCTGAAGACAGGGCCAAGATCTGCTCTCTCAACACATAAGGTCAACAGGGTTAAACAGCACACAGAGGGGGCTTGATCATAATTATGTCTACAGTCTGTCCCTCTTTAGCAGGCTGCATATAGTAGATTTGGTGGTAAAGGCAGGCATTGCCACATAATAACCTTCAAATGAAACAATAAAAAGGTTACATACTATTAAATGGACTGCTGTCAGTGTAAATACCCAGCCTGCTAACTGTTGTTGACATTAATTTGTTTTCTGCCAAGACAGACAGCTCTGTGGGACACACTTCAAATCAAGTGATCTTCAGTGGTCCATGTGCCATGAAAGGAGAGAGAGGTCACTTCAGAGCAATTCACTAAAGAGCTGCAGATTTTTAAAATGAGAACTTCATTTTATACAATTCACCAATAAATAAGATCCTGCAGCCCCTACTTACTTTTTTAAGGATAACAGTAATTTCTGAAATTCATCTCATCAGATAGCAGGATCCCATAGAGATTTTGAAAGATTAAAACACCTTGGCTGACTAAATCACTCCTGCTTTGAGAATTCTTCAGTGTGAGGAGCCATGTCATTAATTCTCAGTTACATTTGTGTAATAGTTGATTGGAAGGGGATTAGGTGTCTCAGTCTCCAGTAACTGCAGACCTGAGACATATAAACATGCACAAGAACATCGGCTGCAAAAGGTCAGGCTAGAGGTCCAACCTCACCCTAGGTATGGCAAGACGTCTACTCTACTCAGGGGTAAGCCAAGCACAAATGGAGATTCCTTGGGTTTCTGCAAAAGACTCCCAAGTAGTGGACTTGCTCTTAGAGGTGCTCAACCTACAAGCACTCAGCACTTTTCAAGAAAACAACTGGTTTTCTGTCACGTTCTGGAGGGCCTTGGGAGGTCTCTGTCCTTGAGTTAGCTGCTAGCTAACAGCCTGCACAAAGTGCTCGCTGGCGGGAGCACGGGGCTCTGTCCTTGCCACCCCTCTGACATGCCTGTGCCAGCTGCACCGTGGCCAGCTGCACCTCTCACTTGGTTTACAGAGAGATCGGTGCCAGCTCCCCTGTCTCTTCTCAGCCTGTGTTCCATATGGACGTCTGGTCTATAACGCACAGAGTGCCTCAAAGGTAAATCAGAGTTTGCAAGAGAACTGTGGACAGATATGAACATTTGGTGCCTGCAAAAGCTTCATCACTCACCACCCCATGCTTGCATGATTGGTTTGAAGCACAGGGTGAGTAACATTGCCCAAAAGGTTGCATCAGCAAGCGAGAGATCATCTGGGCCTTGCTGACCTACTGTAACCTCAGCTCTGCTCCCTTCTTTAATAGTAATTGCTCCTTATGCTGAGGGAAAGATTTCCTCTCTACTGTACATGACATTTCAGCTCTACTGCTCTGCCCATGTAAATGAAGCCTCAGGAAAGGCAAAACAGTCAAGGAGGGGGGCGGATCTCTAAAAATACATACTCCACATTGAACTGACTCATTTCGTGGCTATTTTATTTCCTAGATGTAGGAACCTGGAACAAGGAATAATATCCTTATGAGGATTAAAAGCTGATGTTAAAAATGACAAGGGAACCATTAATGACGCAAGCAGCAGTCAATTATATAGGCTTTGTTAACTATACCTCATACTCTTGGTACAGTAGCTTCTTATGGGTATATATAGCTTCTTACAGGTATATGTGTATATATATATAGGTACACCATAGGCACAGCAAACCTGTGTAAACAGACCAAAACAACTGTTTGCCATTGAAGCTGCATGTCTGGAGTTAGAAGACATTCTCCTACATCTGTGAAGAGACTATAGTCAAAGGACTTTTCCTGAAATCTGGTGATATGCTAAAGCATTGGGAATTATGCAGAATCTGCAGAAACCATAACCAGGTGCTATGGATGCTGGATACAGATATACAGAGATATGCTGCAGTGCAGAGCTATCTGCAGATGGCTGACATTAGTGGAGGCATTGCAACGCCAGAAGGTAGATGCCTGGTTGCAATTCCGAAGACCCAAGCTAACTGCTGAGGCTCCTGGCACAGGCAGAGCAGAGGCAAGAGCTGAAGGACCAGTCCCATCTCACCCCATGAGTGGTTTCTAAAGCTAAATGATGGTACAGGTTACATGCTTATTCCTTGGCCTCCCTGTTAAAGAATGTTTTTACTATTGTTATTTGTTATAGATATTTTTTCCACAGAGGTTGGGACTTTACTGTAAGAGTTATACAAACACAGAACAAAACCATCATGCTTCTCCCAAGGACTTCACAATCTAAGGAAAATACAAGGTGCAAACCATCCACCCAGAGGAGGGCAAGGAAACAACCAGGCAGCATTGCCAGCATGCCAGCTAGTGGTCTAAGAGACCAACAGGTGGGTTGATGTCAAGTTGATGTCACCTTGATCTGGTCAGGTCTAAAACATGAGAATTACACAGTTAATACCAGATGACAGGTAGGTGAGGATTAAACTATGAAGCTCCTTGAAAGTGAAAAAAAAGCAGTGTATCTTCGGTGCTATAGAGGATGCAAGAGAAGGTGGCAAGGGAGGAAGGATCACAGTATAGATAAATGACTTTTGCAGCAAAAATACAAGTGGATGTTGTAGGACAGGAAAGCACCAGAAAATTGCTACAGTGCAAAAAGGGAGCACTTGGATGAATGTTTTGTTAGGAGAATGGCTAAAAAAGGCTATATTTTAACAGCAGTTATGCAGAAGCCAAGGCATAACATTTTAAGAAGAGGAGTACCACTGACTGTGACAGAGATTGCTGATGAGTGACCAAAGGTGAGGATGAGGTACTGTTTTTGAGATTTGACCTGGCTAAAGACATTGGGAAGCAGTGCCACTTGAGTGAAGCTGGTGTACATTCAATTGATGGGAAGCCAGAACAGCACGTAAGCAGCACTCCAGGCTGTGCTTATAAATGGTGCGTTCAGCAAGCTATGAAGCAAGAGAGAAAGGAACATGGCACAATCACCACTGAGGTGATTTTGCATTAGGTAACAAAAGAGTGAGGGAGAACAGAAGGTTAAGGGAAGGAGTTTCAGACAGGGCGACTCTTGGGAGATTGGATAGGATGGAGTCAGAAGAACAGGCAGAGAGCCCAGTAAAAGTGCTGGTTTACGGGAAACCATGAACCTCAATTTTCAGAGACCTCAGACAGACCCTATTCCAAACAGTTACTGCTGTAAATAAAATACAGCAGACTGAAGCCACGTGCACTTACTTATGCAAATATTTGCAACCACTCTGATCAAAGTTATTAGGTGATAATATTCAGCCTTGGAAACTGGCCTTGAATAGCATTTATTAAGGTGTTCCACTACTACAGCTATTGCTAAAGATCGGTACACCAAACTGCACCATCAATCAGCCTTGAACCTTTGTGTAGGAGACAACCAGTAAAAACATACAGAAAATAATGTATCTGGAGCCTGCCAAATAAAACACACGTGCAACTACAAGCAGGACTATAGAACCATTATGCCAACGTATGTATTGTCAAAAATACACCAGGCAACAAGAAGTAATTAAGGAAATCGAGAATTTTCACTGTTTGTTATGCTTATCTGGGAGATAATTATATTATTTTTCAGGTAGGCATTTTTCATAAGTTAACAGCCTTTACTTCAAGTTCTTAGCTTCAGTAAAATATAGATTTTTGTAATGACTATATTGTGAACATGTAAGAAAGAAAGGAAAAAATTTGGTCCCACATATATAGATGAAAATAATTTCTGTTATAGTCTGGAAAATAAAATATTAAATTGTGCCACCAAAGACTATAGGAAAATAAAATTTTAAAAAGTTTAAAGTCCTATTTTGAGAGTGACAGAGAGCTAGAGTGAGAGCCAGCTCATGGATTAAGAAACCTATCAGTAGGTGTCTGTACATGAACTAGATTTCAAAACTCCTCATATAGCCAGTAGAGATCTGGTCAGAACAAGCAGACAGCTGAACACCAGCAGCTGCCAGAGTATGTGTGACTAGGGTAAACTGAATCAATCTCTAAACTGAAAGGATGGCACTAGCAAGGGGTTTGACTCATTTGTCCCCACACAGGTATCTAGTGCCATTTGAAATGCCCGTAGGTATCCCATGTAATGTCTGGACTCGCTTCATACAGGCATGTGGATCCCATAAACCAAGCATCAAATCTGTCAACTTCATGATGATCCCAAACGCCTTCTGGGATCTGGCTGTGGGACAGCAGCCTGATCAAGCCCAAAACCTCCATGGATTAGAATGGGAGCTGGGCACCTTGCTCATATGTAAACGTGTGCAGGTGGATACCTACATTTATGTGTCCTATTCTTTGAACTGAATCCCATTCTCAGAGTTTTGAGGACTGTCAAAAAAAATGCAGGCTTTGAATTTCTATAGGAACAGCTATAGATCATGTAAAATAATAAACCTGCCCTAGAGACTTTCACTATCAATTACCCTCTGAAAGGAGATCCTGGAGAGAGTGTGTTCTTGGTTCAGGCATCATATAATGTAATTTATGCATACGACAAGGCAGTCAAGATTGCACAGATCTGGCAAAACACTTTGCCCAGCAACTTTTGTGGAAAAAAGTGCAAATTGTAGTCAATCAAAACAGTTATGTAGGGTTTGAATTTCCTGAATTGCTTGGATTGGAAACAGGCAAATTATTTCCTTTCACTGTATTCAAAATGACACATTTCTGGGTTTCTTCCCATTTAAAAAGATCTTTCATTTCAAAATTACTTCAAAGTTAAAGGATTAAAACACAAAAAGGACAGCACTTTGTTTCATTTGATCTATACTGGCTGTCACAATGCTTTGGTTTGCGGAAGATTCTTACATATTTTACTTAGGTCAGATCTGCTAAATGGCTGCCTTCCAACTCTTTCTGAAATGAATTATTTTCATAGCTTCCCTAGTAATTAAGACTTCTGCTCTTTCCATTTTAACCACAGAACTGTTAACTTTCTCCTACCATGCATTCATATATTGAAATCTACGTAGAGTCATCTAGCATTTTCTTTTGAAATCACTTACCAGCCACTTGTCTGGGGTTCTTAAACAGTAAAAGTTCCCCAGGACACTTGGCATTAGCTTGCTTCCAGTCTCATCATCTTGAAAGTCTCCCCTGTAACTTTAAGGGCAGAAAGTGGCTTTGTATATTTAACTTGAAATCACAGATGAGATATATCTGGACACATTCCAAGAAAGATTTTCTGTTTATTGCTGTGTGCAAAAATATGGATCCATCAAACTACAGAGATCTTCCCATCTGCTGGCATTAAATCTTGGTATGCAGAGTCTCATGACTATCATAACTGTACTGCTTAAATCACTTGGTGAGATGCACGTTGCACAAACCCTTTACGGTAAAAGTTCAGGCACAGAGCTGTATCTTTTTTCTTTACTTTAAAATATACCAGAGAAAACCTCTTCAAATTTCTAATCACAAATCAAAGTCACAGACTGTCATTTGATAATACTATCTTTTTGTTTTGTTTGCTGATTATTCTGAGAAGATTCTACACATCTATGTTTGATGCTGCAGATGTTGCTTATAAAACATAAGAATTTTATTATTTTCTTATTTTATATAAAGCAAGAGAGAACAGTCTACTCACAGAAGGAAAAAAATAGCCTATCTTGCTAGGCTCATTGGTGCAAGTCAAGTCCACCTCCATCATTACTTTTCCTTCCCAAACTCAGAAAGAAATTACATTGATAATATCATTCAAAGGAAGAATTTTAAATAAAGTTGATGACACCTGGACAATCCTGGGCAAGAACTACATTCTACCCTAAATGAGAATCTCACAAATATAAAATTGAAAACTGAGTTCTATTCCAAAACCTTATAAAAGTCATGACTCTAGGGGCAAAGATTATGTGCTGGTCTTTGGGGCCTTTCCCTTTCTCAACATCTATTCCCATCATTTGTGAAATACGGTATATCAAGTCCTTGTCCTAAGAGCTGTCACTGGTGGCAATGGTCTCAGCAGGTCCACACACCTCCATCTTTCTATTTGGCACATTCATCACATCTGACTGTTTTCCCACAGCCAGGGAGTTCATTACCTCGTACTCCATGTTTCTCACCTGAAACTCCACAGATTTTCCGTACTACCACGGTTTTAAATGCAACATGATCACTTTGTCCCTTACTAGTCTGGAGAGTAGGGTGAAAGAATCCTAGGGTACAGATGAATGACATGTAGCTTTCAACCTAAATTATTCCGTGATTCATCCTTCCTCTTCTATCCCAGTCCTGGTACTGCAGCAGGGAAGGGAAAGCTTAAAGACACTGATGCAGTGCTCATAGGAAGACGTTCATAAACAAAGTCATCTTTTGCTGCTAGAGCTCTTTTATTTTTTCCTTTGTTTTTCTTTTAACTTCCTCATCTAGAAAACCCCATCGGCTCACAGAATGAGAACAAAGCTCTGCTGACTTCTGCAACAATCCAGTCTGACTGTTCTGCTTTAGGAGATAGAGAAGAAAAAAAAAAGAACAACAAAGGGGAAGATCTCCCCCAGCTAGGTTGCAATATCTGCAGTCTTTGGCATATTACAGCTTGACAGATCAGCTGCAACATCAGCTATAATTCATTACTGGGATGAAACTATGAGAGTTGGCAATACTGCTGAAGTGCTCTGACCTTAGGTTAAAAGGTGATAATTGTCCACTTTTAGTCAAAAATGGTGAAGAAAGAGAGAGGCATGTGCTAGCCTGCAAAAGCAATGGGGGAAAAAGAAGTTCATAATAATATATTGCCATGAGAACCAGCCAGCATCCCCTCTCATAAAATAACCAAAGTCCTCTGGTATTACCATTCACTTCTTATGCTCACTATGGTATTTCAGAAAGAAGATCTCCTATGTTCACAGTATTTTAGCTCACTGAGTAAGGGAGCAGGCTCACGTTTCCAGTCCAAACCTTGCCTTTTACCTCTCACTATGGAATAAAGGACTTCATTCTGACCAGGAGGGCTGGGAAACATCCAGATACAAATAGCTTCAGAGTAGCAGCAACAGAGAAGCAACACAAAAGAGATTCAAGGTGTTTAGTATGAAAAACTTTGCTTAGCTATGGCAAAAGAAGAAGTGTAGAAAGCAGAATCCATTAGTGACGTTTGCATCAGAAGTGACAGTCTTCCACTACTGAGTTGAGGAAAAGTTGTTTTCCTTTCTTCCACTTTAATACATGTCTTCCAAATCGTTTCTTAAATATGCACAAAAATCTGGTTCTTAGAAAGAAGGTGTATCCTTAGGATACAAACTGTTATGATCTATCCTCCAGAAAGTAATTTTTCAGCAGAAAAGGAACTGCTACATGATCAGCTTAATTAGCCACCCAAGCAACTCATTATTCAATCAGAAGCATTAGCTGCAGAAGACCAAATAAAATGGATCAAGTGCAACATGATAGATGAGATCCTGAGAGTACAGAATAAAAATATGTTGTCAGGAAACTCCCTCAGTTTCAGTGACAGATGCTCAAGAATACAAGAAAAAACATGACATTTATGAAAGAAGGGTAGGGACCTGCATGGGAAGCATAGACTGCAAGCTATGTGGGTGCTATGATAGCTGGCATAAGAAAGCAGTGTCTTTTATTGTCACATCTATTGAAGCTTTTCTAGCAGAAATACCTGCTACAGATTACAATTGGTTCCTCCCTCAGAATGACAGGATTAAAAAGGGAGGAAAAATCTCTCCCTAATCATTTGCAATGACCAAGTTGTGTCGTGTTTGTTATCAACTGCTCTATGCAAGGGCAAACCAGAAAGGAAAACTGGGCTTTACTGATATTAGCAGCTGCTTCTCAATTGATTAAATAGCATTCAGGTCTGACCTTCAAATCTCCAATATACTCAGGCTTCTTTTTAAAGCCTAACACTTTCCTTTTAATCATGAAGTACAAGTTGTTGGCAGAACCTACATCCATACTTCACTGAGGGAATTTATAAAAAATACCACATCCTGAACAAACTGTAATATAGTTCTTGAAGATTAGGCTGATTTCATCAAACCCGCAACTTTGGCAACTCCTGCTTGGTTTCATCTATAAAAATCTCAATCCAAATAATTTTTTCCTATCTGGTAGTATACAGATTTTTTTATCCTGTCTTGCAGGAATTAAAATAGCCTTATAACTGCGGGCAAGCTCTCTGTAACAATGCTACTGGTACTATACAAATTCTCAAGTTCTTCTGAATATATTACAAAAATCCATACTATTGACTATCACATTGTAACTCTGTGGAAAAGAGAGTGATTTGTTCATCTAAGAGTAGTCTTAAGTCCATTAGCAAAAGGTAGTTTTCTCCATAATAAAGATATCTCACATCTGTAACAGCATTTAACAGATACTGAGTTACTGCGCTTGTACAAAGACAGCAGCATGATATGAGCTTGCATATGCTACCATTCTAAGAAAATTCATAAAATTAAATGTGTTTGTAGGTGGCCTTGGCCATGAGTAAAGGCTATTTGGAAATCAGTAACTCCAGGTCACCTCTACCTTCTCTGCTTGCGCAGTCGATTGGGTAATGAAGCCTATACAGACAACTAAGGCAAACAGACCTTGCCAGGTTGACATGTTCTGACTTTTTATGGGTTCAGCTAAAATGCCACTGCAAAAGAGAAAGAGAGAGAAAACAAGTATTTTTCTCTTCCATACATTTTCTCTACACCAAAGCTACAGATGATATCCATCAATGGAGCAGCTTGGAGATCCATGGGACTGATACTGCAGCATCAGCCAAGGCACTAGGAGCGAGAATTGGAGAAACTAGTAATGTAGTCATTAAACTGATTTTTTTAATTGCTTCTAAGTTTTACTGCAGTAGGGCCTGAAGACTGCAACTAGAACTAGGCAGCCACTATTTTTAGGAACTGCAAACACACTGAGAGACATGGCACCAGCCACAAAAAGCTTAGGATCCAAGTATTATCCTAAACTTAACTATTCTCACATGTGCCTACAGTCAGGCTAATGGTCTTCAGGGGGCTGCTTAGGAAGACAGGCATTAAGCATTGCAGGCTCAAGCCTCTGATGCAGAGCTTAAAGAGGTTTTCTGTACATGTATGAGATAATGTTTAGCTGATCAGATAACAAGTAAAAACTGCTGTACAGAAGAGGTCAGTGCAGGTTAGAGTAGAAATGTGAAGAATCAAAGTTCTTCCAAAATCCTTGCAAGGTTCTAGTTTTCTCACATTTATTTGCCGACATCATGACCTACTCATGTCTTTATCATATATGCAACCTAAGCTTTACTTCTTAATTTGTGCCACGAGATACTACAAAAAAACCCACAAAACCCAGACAGAACTGTATTCCAAAGGCTGAGCTCTGCAACAACAGGAATACAAAATGCACTAGCTAAGTAAACCTCATATATTATTAAGAGTCCCTTGGGGGGGGCCGGGGTGTCAAAGAATTGTCAGATTTAAATGCGAAATACCAGAGAACTCTGCGCAGCCTGGAATATACAACAACTAACCAAACTTCATCTGCTAATAAACCAAACAAAGAAAAATAATAATCTTGCCATAGTGACATATGGCTCTAAGGAAGGAGAGCTGTCCTCATGGCTGCCTAAGGATTCCAGCCCTATGGAGAAATTGTCTGCCAGTACCATAAGCTTACCAGAATGGATAGAGGGAAGAAGCCAAAATTATGATTGTATAATTTGTTTTGTTTGGAGCATATGTATTAAAACCAATTAAATAAAAGTAAGGCAAGTGCAATATTTACAAGTGACATGGTGAGAAGATAGAACATTCCAAACTTGCTTAATGCACCCGGCTAAGTGTTAGTTTAGTGTATTTTGGGGTCTTTATGCTGAAGAAACTGGATGAAGAAAGGTATTGAGGGAAAGGGGAAGACTTCAGGTCTGTCTTTTGTAACAGACTCTTGCACGCCACTACAATTGTCTGCAAGAACTGACGTACTGCAGGCACTTTTCTACTGAACAGGAATGACCAGCAGCGACAACAGCAAGTGGATAGTCAGGAATGAAGGAAAGCAGGTGCCAGAAGCTCAGCAGCCTGAAGCACCAGCTTTGATCCAGCTCACAGCCTCTCCCAAAACAGTGACTGTTTCAGCTGGGATGTGCTACAGACCCCCACTAAACAAGCATTCTCTCCTGACTGCATTTGCTGAGTGTGGTTGTTCTGCCTCCTAGGCCCAAATTGCCTCCAGGTTTGCCAAACTGACCCATCCATCTGTCCTGTCTCCTCTGCTTATTTAGCTCCCTTCCTTTCAGTAATTGCTTTAGAGAGGCGGAAATATGGATCACAGAGACCCTGACAGAAACCTGGAATCTGAACTGCACTACATATTCAGAAAAAATCCTCTGAAATTAAACCCTTTTGTCAGCAAGTAAAAATGACTCTGCTAACATCAACACCTTAAATCATCACATTGCAAAGAATTTTTCATTTCCAGTTTTCCCTTGTCCATGTAACAGTTACGGTTAAAGAACAATGGGCAAGATAGAAACATTCAGGGAATCTCTCTTAGGCATAGTCCTAATAATAGGGCTTAGTCCTCCATTAAGGCCTGTGACTGATGCCAAACCTATCTGTTACAGTCTAGATGAAATCTAGAATGTTTCCAGGAAAAAACAGTGTTCAGGAAGTAGCACTGCATTAATAAAAATATGCAGCAATATATTCTATAGTTAAAAGAGTTGAAAGCATACACATGAAATATTCAAAAGAAGAGAAACAATATTTAAAAAGTGATAAATAAAAAAATGGAAACAACTATTCACCTGTAGCAAGGTACTCAATCATGGACAAAAAGCGGTAGCACCATTCTGCATTCAGAGCTGAAGTAGTCTCCACTGAAATCTTCTCAATTTCTTTTAACAAGAACCAGCTTGCTAAGAATTCAAATGCAACTAGAAATAAATACCATATCTAAGATTTTCTCTATTAACTGCAAACTTTTCAAAAAACTACATTTTCACATTCAGGGAGAAATTTCTATTTGTAAAATCTAATTTAAAATAGATTAGCTAAATTGGCATGAAAGACTGTATGGACATTTAAACATCTGATTAATGATGATTTAATTTAACTTGATTAGGAACAGTTGCAAGATAAACAGAAATGAATTCTGTTCACTGAAACGGAACATTTGTCCGGGGTTTGCACAATGTAGGCACTAAAGTTTTAAGGCTTCCATTGGTCCAAAACACAGCTATTACCATGAAAAAGTTAATTAAAAATTAATTTAGAAATCAGAAAATCTATTTTGTCCTCAAAGTGCAATTATTTGATAACTTTTAGGGTAGAGCTAGCAATTAATTCTATTTTTTTTTTGCTGGAATAGACAATTGGAATTTTTATATCAGCACCTAGTAAGACTCCAGGAATTCCACGAAACAAATACCAGCTTCACAGCCCTGCAAAAGTTATCCCTTCTTTTCAAACTTCAGCTAAAAACATCACATAAAAAAAACAACCCCTGAGTATTTCCATTTGGGAGTACTTGCTCATTAGTATTTAAATAGTCTAAGGTGTCACTAAATTAATTTGGATTGAGGTAGCTTTATAAACGTGAAATAGGAGCTCTTCCAGAATAATTCCCTAAAGGAATTTTAATTTCACAGTTAAGAAAGTCTCAGTTTACCTTAATGTAGTTTGGAACAACACATCTACCTTCTCATAACCCAGAAAAAGAGCCCAAATACACAGCTTATAAATCACATATTTAACGCAAGTGCAGATAGCTCCCAGCAAACAGAAAAGAATTAGAAACCCTCACCACTTCTCAGTTTTAAATGAAAA
The DNA here is from genome assembly GCF_000695765.1 of Mesitornis unicolor. Taxonomy (NCBI): domain Eukaryota; kingdom Metazoa; phylum Chordata; class Aves; order Mesitornithiformes; family Mesitornithidae; genus Mesitornis; species Mesitornis unicolor. Next base: position 16,883 of record NW_010189220.1, on the reverse strand, counting down.
ACTTAGTGTCTTTCCTTTAACATTCAGATGTGTTACCACAGAGCTCTTCAACTATGGACAGAACAATACCATTACTAAAGGAGGAGAGTTACAAGTAATGCATGTAAGAAGGTGACTTCTGGTCTGTAACCTGACTTGTGTTAATCATCTCTTTGAAGTTAAGCAGACTTTTTTTGGAATGTCTGTAATGAAAATATTGAAGACATACAGTGAAGTACATAATGTTTCCAGCCTTTAAATATGAAACTTAAAGCAGAATTTATTAATTGTAAGTATGACTGGACAAAGGCTAACTAAACTGCTTTCCAAAAACTAAGCCATCTTATTTTACCTTATTGTCTTATTAGCAAAACTCAAATAAATTTGGTTTAATTAAAACAAATCTTAAAGAAAGCCAGCATAACATTGAGAATTAAACAAAAAAACCCTAGAAGATAGAGATTTTCAAGGCTCGTTCATTCCAGTAGTTCAGCTATTGAAAAATGTGTTTTAATTTTACTTGGAAAATACCTGAACTGAATTCTCATCTCTGTTTTCTTCCTAATAAGCTACTTGTTTTGAGCTCTTTCAAGATACTTAATTCAGCATTTCAAATGTTTTTTTTTTGTCCCATCTCTATAGCTTTTAAGAAGGAGGACCAGCACCATAAGCAGTATCAAACTCTCCAATAACAAACAAAATATCACCCAGTCACAAAGTCAACTGTGAACCTCAAAGGAGTGTAAATAGTTCTGCTGAATTGTTTTCCTGCTGTCACCCAACTCATTTCCAGGGCCAGGGCTTGGAAAGTGGCTACGAGCATCTTTCACAGCTGGTTCCAGATTCGTAACTTGACATTTGGCTGCACTAAGGACACAATTGATCTGATTGCTACAGTTCACTGTATGTTCATCACACTTGCTGCCTACTGTTGTTTATTGTTGCACAGATCTTTGGGTTTTCAAAGTTTATTTTCAAATAATTGATAAACAGCTAAATAGTACCAGTCCTACATTTAATCTCTTCAGGAACCCATTCCTATGCTGAGGCCTGTCGGGTTTTATCAGCATGAGCAAGCGGAAGGTGCATCTCTCCTATTCTCCCTGCACGGAATAATACAATTTAAAGATCATGGGAGCTTTAGCAAGCAACTATGCAGTTGGCTGGTAACAGCACCTCTGAGAGCTTGCTTGCTCTTCCTTAGTTCATTAAATATTGGACAGATTTTCAGAGAGCGAGAACAGCATGAGATTACTGTTAATATATGCTAATTGCATGTGCAAGTCCAGTAGTCAGATTAAAACAGAATGTTTACAAACATCTCAATGAGCTGCTGGAAAAAAGGAAAACCCACAAACCAACAGTCCAGAGAGACTTTCTTAAAAGAAAACATTCTGGTTTGGGTTATTGGGCTCTTGTGTGACAAAGGATTTCTGGGATAAACAAGCAGAGGTGAAGCCTGAGACTTTCATAAGCTGCCTACAAGAGCAAGTGACAGGATTATTACCTGGATTTCATGGAAGCTAAGAGGAATTCCCAAGAAGCTCAGCAGCCTTGGGTGAGGAAAAGATCATCATCCTCTACCAAGTTCCTTCTCCATTGTTTCAGTCTCCTTTCTCCCGTGCAGCCAGTCTTAACTGTGTATCCAGAGGTCTGTACTTAAAGGACTGTTT
>NW_010189220.1:330-15200 GCF_000695765.1 Mesitornis unicolor | reverse complement strand
AATGCCGAGATGTTAGCTACACAAGTGAGAATTTAATGTTAATAGAAGGCACGACATAAAATTATTAAATGGAAGATTCTGTAGGTTTTAAAATACTCAGAAGCAGTGAAATACTTAAACATAAGCACTGATACATTTTCTTAGTGCTTGACAAAATAATGTCAACTACTGGGACCCTCAGTTCCTCTCAGCTGCTACTGAACACTAAAATTTACCACCTATTTGAAACAAAGAGACTATGATAATATGCAGTTTTTGTAGTTCCTGGCGTAATAAGAGGGAAAAAATAAACAGTTTAGTTAACTGCTGTCTTTCATACATTAGTGTTTAATTAATAATAGTCTTCAGAAGTAATAAGCAATGTAATTTTACCTATATTCTGAACTGAAATATGCCCAAACCACAGATTGCCCAAGATCAATATCACAATACTGACTTTGGCCTTGCATTTATATAGAGAAGCGTTAGTACGTAAGATGTATGTATAATAAGTGCATTTCCATTTAGGCTTAAATATCTGGCACACAACAGAATCACCACTTCATCACAACATAAATTGGGAAGAAAACAAGAAGTGTTGCCTATAGTCTTTTTAGCTTAAAATTTTAATTACTTAGCACATGAAATGAATTATGATTAAAATCATGCAAATATTCAGATTACAAAACAAAATACTTCAAATACAATTGCACGTTTAAAACGTACTCAAATATCTACTTTGAGGTAAAAATGTAAGATTAATAAAATATACTGAGCAATTATAAGCTTAGCATAAATAAATAAGTACTGATATTTTCAGAATAAAATAATCAATGAAAACAGCATTTTAACACATATATCGGTACGAGAGATACAGCCCATTTACCATCCTTCAGAGTGTGATCCACTCATCTGATATAAAGCCACGAATGCTATGAAACTGCATACTAGTAAAACACGGCAGCCAGTTTGCCCACAACATAAGATTCCTACCTGCATACTGCAGTGTAGAGCCAAGTTATTTGAAAAAATATATGATTTCAAAGATTAAGGGGTTTAATTACACAGCTTCCAAACAAGTATAGTGAAAGCTGCACAAGCAAATCCCCATTGAATATTACAAAATGCCTTTGGCCAAAATTCCAAATATAAAGACCTGAAATTCAGATCTTCTTTTTGTGCATGCAAGTGACAGCATAAACAAGTTCTGTGATAGTGCACTTCAGTGTTTTTTGTTTGGGTTTATTTAAGTAACTGTTCATGTGAACAATGATGTAGCTGCACAGGGTTCAACTGCATATTCAGGTTCGAAGTGACCACAGGCTTACCCTCATGAAACCTAAATCACAGCATTTCTCCAGATGACAGTGGTCTCTCCCATTTCTCTAACTTTAATAAGTAAAATATTCATACTTATTTTCAGCACAAGTTGAACAACTAAGAATACAAATGAGAACAATCTATTATAGTCTGCAACAGTTGAGGTTTGCATTTCCTGAACTGATTCACTTGCTACAAGGAAAATTACACAAAAACTAGAATATAAATATTGTACTGCACCATGAAACACTACAAACAGAATATACAAAAATTATATTAGCGCATTTATTACCTGTCAAACTATTAAACAGAACACCTTAATATTAATACAGCTTGGAAGGTAAACATAACCTGCAGGCTAAGTTTTCAAATGGCTGTTTGTCAATGCAGCATAAAACATTTCCATAGTGCAAATTTTACCAACTGTATGAAAGATACCATCCCTTTCAGAAAAATTCTTCTCCACCCTCTCAAAATAATGAGGAATCAAAGTCATATCTCAATTCACATACAGTACAAGATGTGGTTTGAAACACATTAACATAAAGAAGCTTAATTTTAACACTGAAAAAAGGTTGAACAACTTTGAGAAATTAAAATAAAGAAGTTAGATATGCTATAGCTGGAAGACATGAAACCCAAAAATCTGATCTGTGGAGGTGTGGGAATAAAAAGACTCTGATCTTTTATCTTTTTCCATCTATTGGAAACATACTGTATGAAAATACAGCATGCTCCCTATATCGTCCCAACAACTGCAAGGTTACTTTAGTTGCTGAAGAATCACAGTGTTAAGTATATCTGCTTCTTGTAGTGTCAGGCTTTCATCTGTTAGCTCTTTGTTTGGAAAGGTAGTCACAAGAACAAAATCAGTTGTTGCAAATGCTGGACGGGACTGGATAATGAAATCTCGGATATCCTTAATCCTGTGGAAAGGATATGGACATGAAAACTGTGCATGATTCCATTTTGACACAAATTTCCAAACATTAAGACCATCAGAGAACACAAAACCTTCTAACAGACTAAACCATTTACTGTGTCCTATTGATTTTGCATCTCAATTTGATCCAGATGACTACTGGTTGTAGCCTATGAATTTTTGCTGCTTGCATAAAAAAACCTGAAAAAATAAAATTAGTGTTGATTGTTTAAAGAAAAAAATTGTAACATAGAAGTATATAGCAAACTGGTATTTAACACAACGTCAAGTAATTTTGACACCAGCTGTCAAAAAATTCACTATTAATTAGTATATTCCAAAAAGGCTAAATTAGTAGTAGAAGGATGAATCTTAAAATATATGGTGACAGTGATGAGAAAGTAGAGGGGAATTATTAATGCACTTCAACAGCAAGAGGCTTCCCCTACTTTCACTAGCACTAAACTTCTAAACGATAGCTCATAAAACAATCACATCAACAGCATAACAAGAATATTTTAGTTTTATAAGACATGGATGAAAAATAAATAAGATTTTAGAGATAAAATCTGAAATTTGAGGTTTTTCTCCTAAGACAGTAAGCTGAGAATGAATCTTTGAAGATTTACTATAACTAATAAGTAGGCAGATTTAGTACAGCTAAATACGCAGAGACTTCAACTTTATATCAGTCTTCAAGGCTTATGAAACAGGCAATGCACTTTAGTAGCTGATTTTGATCATACATATGGCAAGGATAACTAAAAAGATTCACATCCAAGAGAAAGTTAATAATGGTTAAAATAAGCTCCTGCCAACACACTTTGCTTACAGATGTTACTGGAAAGTTCAGCACTTTCATGCAGACAGAAGAAAACGCATAATGGCTACAGAGGCACCCAATAACCCTACTGTTTATCTAAGTAACTTCTCCAGCAGATGCTGTGAAGGAAGGATCTAGGCCTGTACTGTCAGCACACATTATCAGGTCTGCTAAAATATTCCTTCCTATTTGAATCTCAGCTAAAATTGCCTCCTTGTGGTCTGTGTATATTGTTATGTGAAGAAAACTGCACATTAGCTCTGCCCTTATTCTGAGCCAGAAGGAAAAAAAGGCAATGGGTGGACTCTTCATAGAACACTATTAACATAGAATTTGGTCCATGTTAAGATCACCTCCAAGGAAGGGTTCAAGGTCAGTTTCAGCCGTGTTCCAACACAATGGTGCAGACTTCAGACCAGGCCTGGCTTGAACCCTGCTTGCTGTGAAGCATGGGTGGAATGACTGCCCTAATCTCTGCCCTCTGCCCAAAGTTCTCAGCCACGTAGTGCAAAGCAGATCTTTGGAGAACCTTGCACTAACACAATCTCTTAGGCAAATAAACGGGGTTGGCCAACACCACTTATGGCAATGCTCCAACAATGTCAATAAAACCGATGGCAAGCTCTATCAGTAAACTACTAACAGGTCTAAAAAAACCCACCAAGTTCACACGCTGCCAATTCCTAGGAGAAGACCATCTGAAACAGAACAAAGGCTGATTCTCAGTATTATGTGCAGCCCATGTGCCAGAATTGCAAATGAGCATGTTATGTCCATATACCCTTCCGCGTACGGGCTGCAGTCTACACTTACAACTCGTGTCATGTTTAGTCACAGTCTCAAGTATAATGAGGTAGAAAGCTGGACCTCTTGATTATGGACCACAGGATGTCTCTGCCTGTAGTGTGCATTCTATTTCAAGTCAGACTTTACTCCAAAACACCTTGCAATAAAGTGCCTTCATAGGGTCATCAGAGTTAGCCACATGCTCCCACCACGAAGGGCCCTGGGTTGGATAACTACACAGTGAGGTTGTCCACATTTCAGTTGCCCTGAGAACAGTTAGGGCTGTTACGGTGGCCTTACAAATCACAGGACCCAAATGGTCATGAAAATTTGTAACTTAGCAGCTACCAAGTGTCTTGTGTTTCCAATTACAGAATTTTGCTTTGATAGTCAATTTATCAGTACATCTATGTTATGAAAATGACACAGAGCTCTAACATTTCAGTGGAGCTGTATTTTTTCCCTTTTTGCCGTCTTCCTGATATTAATTTAATGGCAAAACACTAACTTATTGAAATAGTTATGGTTACCTGCATTGATACAGAATCAATTTACCTGTGTGTTTGATTAAATCTTTGTATTAATCGGCTTCCATCTGCTAATCTAATTTGAATTTTAGTTGCTGGCATGGAATCATCAATCAGAACAGGTGCATTAAGAATGGATTTCTCCTCCTCCTCTGGGGATGAAGGTGTGCTGACTATTTCAGGTGTAAGGCTACAGGATTGGGGAAAAAAAATAAACCAGATGTTATTAATGGAGTCAAACCAGAACTGAATAATGTTGCAGTAGTCATTGAATGACTACCATGTATAGCTAGTATAAATGAGCAATGAAAAACCTCTTGAAGTTATCTGAACTAACTGTAAACCCATCTTTTTAAACAGACACACAAACAATGGTTTTGTAGTTTCTTGTCAATGATTGCAATATTTCCTATTTATTTTATCACTATGCATATCATTATATTTGCATGATTTTAAGTAGGTAATCAAGTACAAACAAAACCATCTTTGATTATGCATAAAATGATACTAACATTTCTATATTGTATCTCATGGGCTTAAAAAATAATCATGCACCGTTAAATTGACTCAAAGTGCTTTAGTAATTGCTTTCAGAAGCACTACTTGAAAATTCTGGGCATCCCTCACCATTTTAGAGCACAAATGACACTGACAGGTAAGTGATAACGCCAAACGGTAAGCTTGGCATTTTTTACATTTAGTATAAAAGTAATATAAATTTTATTTGAGATAATCATTTGGCTGCTCCTTTCATTGCTTGCATACCCAAGACTTCATAAACTATCAAAACAAACAAAAACGCCACAATAGTGTGCACATTTTCTTGTATACAGAACCTCCTCTCTTCTCCACCTATTTTATTTAATAATCTGAGCAAGTGCTCAGGTGGAGAAGTAATTATATACAACTGTTCCCTAAGTCACTCTTACCAGAGTTAAACACCACCTCAGTTTCACTGAGCATATTTCCTCATTTTTAGAAAGATGAAATACAGATTGGAAACAGCTAAGAATAATGTATTGAATTAAACTACTTGCAGAAGCACACCAGTAATGCCTATTTTGGCAACCAAGCATATTGCATGAATAAACGCAATCATGAACAGAAATCTAGAAGTATTTACAATTCAATAGCTAATATCAAGTCAGCTGGAAAAGATACCATAAAGCCTCTAAATGTTATGTGAAAAAGCTGACGACTGGGAGAGTTGAGGTCACATTACTATTTACTCTTACTGACTGACTTAAACTGACCAGTTACTACATTTATGATTTTTATACTGTAGTTGGAGATGATACTAGAATTGGAGGAAGTGGAGGATCCAGACAGAGCTTAAAAGTTGAGTCCCTCCTTTTCTGCAATCCAGGCACGGCAATATTATTTCACCTAGGGGAGTATGTACAATTTCTCTGGTTGGTTGTTTTTTAAAAAAAATCAACTCCTCCTATAGATTTTTGCAGCATCAGCTGAAGTTTTAATCAAATCCTAGTAAAAACTGAGAGATTTTGATACAACTTATTGCTCAATTATTTTGGATCAAATAAAAAAAATAGTTTAAAGCCAAGAGACTTGCCTTGTATAACTTAAAATGAGCAACTGTTTACAAGGTCATATTTCAGGACAGTATTTCTGCTGCTTCATTTCAGAAAAAATAGCTGAGTTGCTCCCATACAAAAATACTGCCTATTTGCGTTAAGTCAAACATCAGCCATGTTGTTGCAATAGCATCTCGTGTTCCTTTTGTGATGATCCCAGCAGTGAAAGATAACATATTCTGCTCTGGCTTAGCAGCAGGACTTGTCCTAACTGGCCAGTATCACATTATTATTAAGTTCTGCCTGTTTCTCACTAAATAAGGAACAATTATTTGGGTCTGCTTCCTCTATCCAGACAGAGATTTCTCTCACGAAGTTTGTAGAGTACTAATCACCTTTCAGCCTTCTTTGCTCCTGTTTTAAACATGGCTTAAGTTAAAAAAATTATAGGCAAGATTATATGCAAGAACAGGCAGACAAATCTCATAGTCACAACAAAGCACAAAGTATCTAGCAAATCTATAAGCAGTTGCAGGACATATGACTAAGACAATTTTATTTTATTTTTTTAAGATTATATATACACTTCCATGGTTTTTTGTGACTCTGGGATCAGGGCTGAGACGTTTTGCACAGAATAATTTCATATTGCTTTTGTTATCTGATTATCATCTCCAGCAGTCAATAGCACATGAGCACACAACAGAAAACCTAGTGATTTGTACCTTCCAAGTTTTTGCCCTTCTCCACTGAAAGCTTTGAATCGCAGTCTTGGCTTCACATATTCCTGTTCTTGGTGGTCTTCCATATCCAAATTAACCTGGCCACCATGAACAAGTCGCTGCAGTTCCACGGGAATTTCCCTTAATTATAAAAAATAAAGTTTCCCAATTACATTCTGAACTACAATACAAAATTATACAAAAAAACTTAGACAGTACAGTATGCGCGGACATTATTAGTACATTTACTTTAAAAGCCATGGACATCCAATTTTTTTACTGAAGTGATTTAATCCCAAAATAACAGATAAAATGAAAAGCTAAAAGAAAAAAAAAATCAAAGATCTGACAGTCAAAACCTAGAGTGTACTCACAGCCAAAACCTAGAATGAGCTAACAAAACATGTGAAACTAACAGCTGTCTGTAGCAAGTAGCATTCAGAGTTAAACTACCAGAAGGAACTAGTGTTCCAGATTTTAAAATGCCCCATGCATCTGATGACAAACATGTAACACATTTTATGGGTCCAGGCAGAGAAGCAGCCTGGAGCTTTTAACAATTATAAACATGTGGAGAAAGCATTTTTCTTCACTTGAAAGACAAACCTCAAAGAATTGTCATTTTAACTTACCCTCTTTTGACAGACTCAAGAAACTGAGCATTTGTTGGGTCGGAATAGGATCTCAACTCGCCATCATCTAAACTGAAGCCATTCCTCCACAGTTTCAGCAAAATTTGAACCTGTGAAGCAAAAATGGTGAAATAAAAAGAGGAAAATAGATAAATAATGTATTTCAATTTCATACAGATTAGTTATAGAATTTTTGATCTATACTTAACAGATTTTATAGCAGACAACAAACAAGAACGCAAATGAAAAAAAAGAACCGAGCACTGCACTGCAGCTATCATTGTTAGAATCCTTTAAAAAAAGCAAATAATAGTCATAGACTACCTACTTCAAGACCACTTGAGGGAAAAAAACCCTCTTAATCTGCTGTCCATGACATAACAAATGACATACAGTGACTGCGTAGTGATCTTCACAGTGATCCAACTATTTTAAAAAAGCAGGAAACATTACTTGTTGATAAATTAAGAAATAAATGCATAAAATTACAAATCTCTGCTGATACATCAGTTACAGTGAAAACTATTCTTTCCTCAAGTTATTACATGCTGAGGTCCAATAAAGCTGATACCAGCTGCATTCAGTTCAAACACAGAGAATCCTGGAAATCAGCTTCCTCCACTCCCTTCTTATTTTGCTGCATGCCTGTACCTCCAGCCAAAGCGTTTCATCTTCAGAGCCTGCACCTCTCTTTCCTGCAATGAATATCTTGCAGTCCAGCACAATTAGGCTTCCCTAGCCAGTAAAACTGACCTTCCCTTAGAAAACTATCCCTGCCCCAGTTATGGTAACCCCACAGCAAAAGGCTTCCAGCTCAGTACAGCTGGCTATTACACAGAGGATAAAAGGATTACTAAGAGGGTAGAAGGTAGCAGCTCCTGGTGTGACAGGATAGCACCTCCCAGCCTGAACTACATTATTTGCCCTTACTCATTTCTTGGGTTTGTTTCTTGATAAGCCTAACATTTGCTTTAGACACTCACACAAATGGCAAAGTGTAGAAAACATTGTTTTTCCTCACCCTCTCCCTCACTTCCTGCTTTTTAAGTGAGAGGAAAGAAAGGGCAGACAATTTTCCATAGGCCCCTAACCTGCTACTTCACCATTCCTGGAATACGTACCATGCTCTCCAGTTTGAGGTTGGCTACTTTGCAAGTCACAAGAAGAAATAATTCCTAACCTAAGAGGATTAAATTATTAGCATAGCTAAGAGAATGTAGAACAACAGCTGGAGGAAAGTAACTGAAAGGAACGTTTGCGAAGAATATCAAAGTAATTTACATCAGAGAATTCCACAAAGTCAGCCTTAGGGGTATCCAGTGAACATCTGTCCTCTGTGGACACTTTCACTGTAACAATTTCTACTTATCACATATCTAATATTTAGATATTAGTTTTTCCTCATAGACATAGTTACAGTAATATGGGCATTTCAAGCTGTAAACAGGATTAGGCAAACATAGAATCATAGAATAGTTTGGGTTGGAAGAGATCTTAAAGGTCATCCAGTCCAACCCCCCTGCCATGGGCAGGGACACTTCCTACAGGTTGCTCAAAGCCCCATCCAACCTGGCCTTGAACATTTTCAGGGAGGGGGCATCCACGACTTCTCCAGGCAACCTGTTCCCAGGTAGTGTCTCACTACTCTCAGAGTAAAGAATCTAATCTAAATCTACCCTCTTTCAGTTTGAAACCATTACCCCTCATCCTATCGCCACATTCCCCTGTAAAAAGTCCCTCTCCAGCTTTTTTGTAGGTTCCCCCTCAGGTAATAGAAGGCTGCTATAAGGTCTCACCAGATGTACATCTGTTGGAGAGTCTGTTTCTTGCTATTTAGACTTTTACTTACATCTTGGTTTTCTCCATATATATATTCCGAGTGCTTTTGTGATGAGTCACCCAATCTATATCCACCACCAGAAAATGACTGGAAAAAAAATACACAGAAAAGCTTATTGAAATAAATATCCAAAACAGTTTATTAAAATTCTTACTTAGGTGCAAATAAAAGCAGCAGCAAGCGTGCTTCTGTGATAAAAAGCAAATATGCTATTCTAACCTGTATACTTTCTAAGTGAAAAATTTCATCTGGTAACTACAATCAGGCTAAGCAGGTTTTAAGTGACGCATTTCAGGTTCTAATCTGTACACTTTTTCAAACATTTGTAATAAGAGATTTTCATTGGGATGCAACTGCAGCTGATTTTTTTTGATCAATTTTAATCAAAACTAAAGTACATAATACCAGTTCAGGTTAATTTCTAATGATTCCCCCTGAAATTGTGCGGTTCCTCCAGCTTTAGTTTCTAGAGCAAGCTATTTGAGCACAGATAATACACAACTGTGCTGATCAAATCCCCTGCTATTTGCAGACCAAAAAAAGGCATATTTGCTCTCATGTGGCTAGATGAGTTTCAGAGAGACTGTTGTAAATAGATATCAAATATATTTTTTTACCTTAGCTTTACTGAAATCACCAGATGCTCTTGAGGCTTCATCTAATGGGACAGCCCCATGTTCTTTTGCTTCTTTGAAGAGTTCAGCAACAATTTTACTTGGATTATTAGAAGCCCCAGAAATCTGTAATCCTCTATACTCCGAGTCACCTGAATAAAATCTTTAGAATAGTAATGTTCATAAGCAACAATGCTTTATATGACAAGCATGACCTTCTTCCCATTAAAAGAAAAAAAAAATTAACGAAGAGCCAAATTTGGCACAAACCCTATTCATTCTGATCACAGAAATGCTCCACTTGGTTCTGACATTGCCAGCAATCCAAGCAGCACTACTCCAGAGACATTACACTCACAAAACTACCAAGGGGCCTTCTGGAACAGACCCCAGAGGTTATGGGTCAAGGCCATGTCTTTCAGTGAATGCAGTCTTGATGCAGCCAAGGCTTTATACACCTCATTGTATGTGCATGCTGCCTGCTCCCAGAAAGACCAATTTCCTCAGGGGTGTCCTATGCGTGGGACTGTACTGATTAGAACACAGATTCACAACTACCACTGCCTTGGCAGAACAAATGTAAAACTGTTGTTGGAAAACCTGAAGAGTGCCACAAGTTGATCTTTTAAGATTTAGCATACTTCCATTCCTGCCAAAATCAGAAAGTTTTAAATAAATTTAATTAACCTTTCCAGGCATTTTAAAACCTGCAGAAACTGCTGTGAAAACTAATTTGTGTTGTTTTTCTTCAACACAGTCCCATTTCTAGCTCTTAAAGATAAAATGTTAAAGTACAAATAATTCTGTTCAAAACTGTATCTGTTTGAATTATGAAGATCAAGATATTCCACAAGGATTATCTCAAGGAAAGTGCTATAAATCTCTAAATACCAATGGAATAGATGCTGTAAAAAAGTTATATATAAGTACAAAACCTGGCAAACCTGAGAGTTGTTTGTCTTTGACTACAAGACGCATTAATAACTAATAAAATGAGTGCTTTCTACTTTACTGAAGTTTTTCACTTAACTACTTGGGGCAAGGCAAACCAATTAATTCATGTGAAACTGTCTCTCAGGCCAATGACTTCAAAATGCTGTTGATTCCACCATATTTTACAATTACCCAAAACCAGCAGTAAGTATAAAGGTGCTGTACAATCATACAGCTTTTATGATGTCATGTAACTGGCAATCTGTTAGTATCATCTCTCCTGTGTATGTAAATCTGTATTTATTATCCCAATTGCCACTTATATGGAAAATATGTAAATTTTTGCTTTAAAGGAATTACAGTGGTAAGAAGATGAAACAAGAATTCTCATCAGAATTTATATTCAAGAAAGAAAGGAAGTATTCAAATATCCAAGTAATAGATATACAGAACAATTCAGGATATTTGAGAAAAGGCAAAAAAGCTTTTGTTTTAAGTGTTAAGTGCCTGTACCTCCAGCCAGAGCGTAAGTGTACGTTAGAACCTTTGCATCCATACAGTCCTGTGCTAAGTCATCTACAGGTCCCACATCACTACAGCCTGATTCTGCTAAATACAGGTTTGCTACAGCAAACACTTACTCTAAAAAGTCTCATAACATCTCTGTAGCTACTCGCTGTTTGCAGGATAGGCTAAGCACACATGCATTTTGAAAAACGGGGGAGCAAAGTGTGAATGCCACAAAAAACCCAACTACTTTCACAATTGTTAAATGATTTATTTTTGTTTTAAAAATACCTTTGGTTTTCTTTGTCATCGCTCATGCTTCTTTCTGGTTTTCTCAGCCTTCTAAGAGAATCAATTTTAAGACTGCCAAGAGAATAAAAGAAAACGTTTGAAGATTACTGGTACATACACTTCACTAAGTACTTCACATCTAACTTCTGAAACTACTTATTTTTCAGAAACTAAAGATATCAAGTTGTTGGGGTTTTTTTGCTCTCACCATACTTTTTTTGGCTAAAGTACATGGCCATGGGTGCTTCTCAGTGAATAAGCAGGGAAGGGTGCAAGTGTGGCAGAGTAATTTTGCAGTAACACTTGAACTATCATTGTAAGTCCCATCCAACTGAACTATTATGGTCTATTCTAGCATAGGTTATGCAGAACTCTGTTTTACGCCACTGGTGGTCCCATAGATAACACAGGTAATGCGCAAGCTCAACAGCTGCTTCAGAATCCAGCTTACCAGGATTAATTATACTTCAAATTCTTTCCACATTTCAGCTGTTTTTGTAAAGAGGTAAGTTGCCTACTGAAGTCAATATTGGCTTTCTCTAATGTCCTCCTATGGGGATCCTAAAAACTAAAAAGTAGTAGTTCTCAATTCTATTTTACACAATTTTAAAAATACATTTAATGGCATCATCTCAAAGACTTTCAAAAGATGATTTAAATGCAAAATTAGATTCTTTTCACGATAGAGACAGATCAATAAGCTACCGTAAGACAAGCTATAGTTGTTCGCCTGCAAAATGCCAGGAAGAGCTGTACAGATATATGTTCTTATCATGTAGTACTTGTTGATAACATTCATTAATACAAGATGTAGCCAAAGCAGCCAACTATCATGAGATAAGAACAAACACACAATCTGCTACACAAGTAAAGGCAGATCACTAGTCCAGAATTACGCAATTTATCTGGTTACTATACCTCTGAAATCAAAGTGTAGCAGAGCAAGCCATTGCTTTTTAAGGTATCAATGTTGATAAAACAATGTAATTCTATATCCCAGTGAAGAATCCACTTCATATTACTTTCTCAGAAAAAAATGTATTGTCACTGACTTAAGCCATGGGCACTAGAAACTTTTTAATCTCTCCTATTCTCTTCCTTTGTTGCACTGCTGGTTTTGTGGGGCATGTAATTTTGTGTCAATAGCCTTAAGTTTCTCAAAGGTGCTTACATAACATGACAGCAAATATAGTACGGCATTTGTTCCAGCAGGGCCCAGAGACATTCTTCTATACCTGTAACTGTAGAAGGCAAGAGGAGTAGATAACTTCAAGAGCAGCGCTATGTTTCCTTCAATTAATACACTGCTCACTTGAGAGCAAAATGAAGCCTACTTAAAGAAAAATCTCATTTTGCATACCATGCAAATAGCAGCCATCTCTTCTTTCTCAGACAGATTGCAGTATGATTGCCAACAAAGAGCAAGCGTTTGCCAACAGCTATCATACTGAAGTATTTGAGATACTGTATTGCAGCTTTTCCTTCAGCTGGAGTGGGAAGTTGTAACTTCATTACATATATCAGTAAATGGAGCTGTTTGGTTTCACCAAAATAAACAAAAAATTCACCAAAAAAGCTATCATTTTCCAAGTATCGCATACTGTGCTAAAATCTCTTTTCCTGAAGATGTGCTTTTGGAGAGGCACTTGAAGCATGGCTCTGGTGACTAAGATCTTTTCTGCTGCTTAACCTCCTTTAAAACAGAGATACATATTGGCAGCAGTGACAGAAAAACAAGCCAAATATAAGACTTGTTATGGGATCACTGGCAGCAATGATTTAAAGACTTTTCTTTAAAACAATTTAAATATCAATTAATTAAAACTGGCAAGATTTCTTTATAAAAAATTTAAAACTAAATTGAATCTTCAAATGCTATGTGAACTGCAAACACTTAAGGCCAACAAAAGTTGGATTCATACATATATACATGTCTTCTTCCACCTGCCAAACCCAGACAAATTCATTAAGAAGCCTTTCTTTTTTCTCTCATCCCATAGGAACCAGTAATATTTTTTCAAATGAATATTCATCTCATCAGATACCGATGTAAATACAACACTCAAAGAAGCTCATTTGGGAAGTTTCACACAAACTACTGATTTGCTGAATTCAGAAGAAGCAAAGAACTGCAGCATTTTTCCGATACAGTAAATTCCCAAATTCTATCTATGTAAACAGAGAGCAACACTGCATTTCACTTACAGCATCCTAATCTTATCTTATCTGAAACGGCTTTAAAGTGCTTTAGAAAACCATACAGCACAAAGGCTCCAAGTAAATACAATTTTAAAAGCATTTTGAGAAGACAAAGACTATGCATTTTTACAGGGATTCACAATTCCAGATTAAGAACTGCTGTAGATCGCTTTTTATACAAGGAGGAGATCAAGCAAGTAGGACAAAGCTTTTTAAGCTAATACAGTACCTATTCAAGACATTTCTGAAGTACAAAGCACATCTTACCTCTGTGGTACTTTTGTGTTACTGATCTTTGTAGTCGTTGGTTTGTCAGGACATAATGACTGCCTTTTAGCTTCATCTTCATATAACTCTGCCAAGGCCAACTGTAGGAAACAGAACTCTTTTTAGATCTAGAACTACATACAGGACAGAAATAAGACCAAAAAAAAAAAGCGCATAATGAGCATATCACCATGTAATATATACAGATGGATATATTAAGCATCATCTCATTAATGTTAACAAATTGAAATAAAGTTGCTAGGTAATCCTCTGATAAGACTGGAAAGCAAATAATAAGTTTTACAAACATTTTACATCCAAATGCTGCTTGTACTAGAATTAAGAACCAATTCAGCCTTGCTGGCTTGAATTCAAGACATGATTTCAAATATTTTAAAAAAAGGAAAAGGGTTTTTTTCCCCAAAAGGTCCCCAAATGCTGCTGTATTGCTGGCAAGCTCATTTTTAGGAAGCTGTGGGAGGCACATCTAATGTCATTTTTAGCAATCTTACTTTTGCTCTAAATAATATTCTACTTCGCCAAATCATCCCTAACTTTGGCCCCAAACCATTCTGTTCACACTATACAAGTGATATTACCTTCTTATCATACACATCAGAATAGGTATTAGGCTACAATTTCATTACAGGTTTATGTGGAAGGAATACACATTAAAATAAAATGAAACATCACGTGACCTTCAAAACACACTGCTGTGAACACAGAATATTAATGCCATATTATTGTGAGGTATTTTCTGCAGGGGAAAAATATGAGCCCATTGAGAAAATTAAAGTAAGTAATGAGACAGCTCAAAAAAAAACCACTGAAGACCCCCATTCTATCTGCAAATATCTTCTAGATATGTAAAGCTGATGGGGTAAGTCATAGACAACAAGTCCATAAGCAGATATGAAAAGGAACAGGCAAAGATCTGCCCTGTACTGTCTCAAATCCAAAGACTGAGAATGCC
>NW_010189220.1:0-299 GCF_000695765.1 Mesitornis unicolor | reverse complement strand
GAGGGAGAGGGAAAGGGCATGGTCAGGCTTCTGTGCTTTGCTTGTCTCTTATGGCACTATGACAAATTAAGTACTTAGCTAGATGGACCACTACTCTGACCCAGGAGGGTACTTCTTTGGTTTTTAACATTTTATCAGTAATCATCTACTTAAAATGCCTGCCTGTTTCAGTTGACTAAAGACCTTATGAACCAAGAGTATTAATGCAGACTTTATTACTCTTACATATTGTAAGAGTGTATTGTAAGTATGTAAGTAAGTATGTATTGTAAGTGATGGAACACCTTATCCTTGGTGCC
>NW_010189219.1:5223-21374 GCF_000695765.1 Mesitornis unicolor | reverse complement strand
TCTTTTGAGGTCCCTTCCAACTCGTAATATTTTGTGTGATTCTGTGTAACACAGTGCATCACCTTCTGAATTTTTTGAGCTTTGGCTGTTTTCAATTGTTTTTTCAGGAAAAGGCATGTTTGAGTATATAAATGAGACCAGCAAGGCTTCACAAACAATCACTTTTGAGTTCTTCGCTTTCTTAGGTACATACACCCATTAATGAAGGGACTTAGTAAAAATGAATTAATCCCTGTGTTTGTTTTATTTTAGTTGGTTTTTCTTGAATTTGTTGAAGCTCTTCTTGGTTGTGCATTGGTGTATGTTACTAATGATATGATTAAGGAGCGAGCAGATTGTGATAATCAGCAAAGTAGCAGCTTTGGAATCAAGAGTTTCTCCAGTGGAACCACAAATGTGTCTCTGTACCCAGAATATTCTCTGTCCCAGGTAAAGTTGATGCAGGCCTGTGAAATATTATTGTATGTACACTTAGAGGGTGAGGTTGGGGCCTGCAAATGTTCTATGTTTCCTAAACATAGAAAACAATTTCCTCTTTTTGCACAACCAGTCATTTGAATGCATCCTCCTGCTTTTTGTTTGTTGCTACCTTAGACTGTAACGTAAGTATAGATGGTTTTAACACACTTGCACATTTTCCTAAATAACTATAAATACACATAGAGTACTTGCAAGTCTTCCAGTATTTGCAAGGGAACTGGCAAATTGGTTGACTGGTGGAAGGATACACCTTTCCTGCTTTAAGCCTAATGTCTAAAATTACCTGGTAAAATGGCATTGCAGCTGTTGTATGTAGCAAGACCTGCTGTTTCCCAGCAGTTAAGATATGCTCATTTCTTTTTGCTAAACTTTTGAATAAGGATTTTGTAGATTGTAAGATACCTCTGACACTGATGCAATTTAGATGCCCAAGGTAGTTAGCATGACTTAGAATTGTTATTATTCAGAATTACGCACAAGATGAAAGTCTTTTTATTAACTCAAATTAGTTAAAACAAACACCTAATTCACAGTCTCTGTATGCCAGTAGTGTCACTGAACACCACCACTTCCCATTCTTTGACCAGTTGTTCCCGTCCTATGGAACCCATTCCCTTGCATCACTGCAAGCATTTGTTGCAGTTGCATAGTGAAATGGTCCAGTAGAGACAGTCAGATTTTCCAAGACTAAAAGAAAATCTTAATTTAAAATGTATTGAATGTAAAATTATGCTTGTGTTTCCTTTTTATTAGTTCACTTACAGAAGTACAATTGATGCAGACATAAATGAGGCAGCTGAGCTTTATCCTGGCTCATGGTTGTCTTCAAGAAAAAGTCCCATGTCACAAAATGAAATGAAGGAACATGAGGTATGTAAAAAGTCCACACTGAAAGATGGAGAAGGGGGTTTGCAATTCATGCGTTACCGAGTAGCCAAGGTAGTTTTAAGTTTTGAAAGGGACTAGAATTGCATCTAATATTAAATACAGTGTGTTCCCATGCCTCGATGCATGTATGAGCCTACAAGTAGTGCATTTCCATTGCTAACAAAGCATTTGCTCTCACACGTATCCTCAGCTGTTGTTATTTAGAATATTGGGTGGTATCTTCTACACTAACTGAAACAGTGGTGAATAAAGTCACAGTTTTATTATATTTGTGAGGTCGGGGGTGAAAGGCTGAGAAGTGGGCAGAGATTTAGAAGCATTGGGGAAGGTAACTGTAATATAATTTCTAAAACACTTCTCAGAATTATTCTGGCAAACTCTTCATCTTCACTGCCTTGACAGTTTTGTACCCAGTGTATGACTATAAGTAGATTGTTGACATTCCAAAACCAAAAATGTTCTGTTTTGATGTCTGTGATTTCAGGGTAAGATAGTTAGGATTACTGTTTTGTACTGGAATCATGGAAATCAGACAGAATTTGGAAACTTCCTGACTTTCAGAAAATTTACCAACACTTACAAAACAGAATTGTGTTTGTCCTGAGTTCTTGTGAGACTTTTACTGTCACTTGTCTGAAAAGAGTAGCATCAGTCAGGCTGCAGAAGATGCTTGGGTTGACAGTTTGAAAGATGTCAAAGCATTCTTCTCAGATATATTCTTGAATGTTCTCTCCTTTTCACTCAGTTTAATTCCTGGAGTATATTCCTGCAGTCAGGAATAGAAATTCATTGTTGTTGGAATAGTAGTATGCAGAGCAACATGTAAGAATAGAAGGGACATGTCTAAGAACAGGAGCTTTCATCTTCTGTGCTTCTGCCTCTCCCTGGCTCTGAAATAGGATAATGCTACCTCCCTGACTGCTAACAAAGGGAAAGTGTTACGATCGATTTGCTAAAACTAGAAAGTGTGAAACACTGTTGTTGGTGGTGAAATCTTTTGAAATAGGCAAATTGCAGAATGCATTTAGTTGTCAGAATGCTTTGGAGATAGGAAATTGCATGACTCAGACAATGTGATTTCACTTTTTAATTTGAACGCAAGTCCAAGCATTTAGGAACTGAATTAAAATCTTCCCAGTCACTGAGACTTTGTGAAGACAGAAGACCATCCCTTCAAGAATTTGTACTGGGTGAGTACTGTAGTTACCATAAGCATCTATAAGCAGTGATGCTAGAGGAAATTCACTCTTTCTACAGCTTTAAAAGTGGTAAGAACAGTAGCTGATCATTTAAACAGCTAGATGTATTGCAATTACAGAGGGCAGCTGCATTCAGTTTGGCAATTACAACAAGGTTTGTTTAGCTTTCCACACCTGCTATACAGATAGCTGGGCAAGTTTGAATCTCTGAACTTTTTGTGCTTTTTAATTAGAAGCTATCACATTTTCCTTAAAAATAACTTAAAGGCTTTTTAAAACTGAATTCTTCCTGTTCTGTCCTACTCATTTTGGCATGGAAAGAGGAGATTGAACTCTGTACTGTGCCTTCATTATAACCAAACTTTGCATTAGTGCAGAAGTATTTCAACCACAGGTCTAGGTGGAAGGACAGATAACAATTTGTATTTGTTTGTGCTGAAGATCAAACCTGATATTTGATGCACAGAATTACAGACTGAGTAATTTTAATTGTCTTTCTTTGCAATATTAGATAATATCCTCTCATTTCACACAACTCATGGAGGTATCAGTGATGTTCTGTCACCACTCAGCTTGGATGCAGAAGAAGAACAAGATTTCTGCCCAGCAAAGGAATTGACAGGTAAAGCAGTCCTGCTGTTTTAAGACTAATGCAAAAAAAAAACCCTAAAAAAAAATCCCTCAGCTCTTGAATTGCAAAATTTTAACTGTATATGCAGATTTCAACCTGTCACAAGAGGGCAGTAAATGAACATTAATTCTGAAGGAAGATTTTTAAAGAACATTTTTAAAAGATTTTTTTTTTTAATGAAACCTAATAAGAAGTTTAAGTACTAACTTAAATAGTTAAACAGTTTCTCCAATTCTGAAATGCCACATTTTATTTGCAGGGTACCTATAAGATGTAATCTTTATTTACTCTGAAAAGCTCAATCTGCAAGCCTGCGCATTTTTTAATCTCTTGGACAAATAAAAAAATATTACTGCTATGTCTTGCTCTTAAAATTTAATATTAGAATTATTAATGGTGTGCCACCATTAGCTGGGATAAGATGACTTACGACAGGCCAGCATTCATGCAGAAATCAGTAAGAGTATCCTCATATGGTGAGGCCAGTAACTTTTTTATACCATCTCCAACCTGGCTGATTAGCAGATCTCATCTGGGTTAGTTTCTGTGTTTAAATGTTTTCTACAGACAAAGAATCCAAATCCAAGAAATAGGTAGACAAGAATCTTTGTGTAGTTACCAGCTCTTTCACTGAAATCTGATAACTGAAAAGTTACAGATATGAAAAAACACTGTTTCTTGAAGATCCAGCAGATAAGCCCTAGCCTGGTTTTTGACAGTCACAATTGGATGCTTGCAGGCAATCCTGTTCTTTCAGGTAGTCCTATTTGTTCCTCCATTGCCCCATGCACAGGAGTCGTGGATGCTGCACCGTCATCAGATTACTGCAGAAGGCATTTATCATAGGATTAAAGAGGAAGGTTCATGTTCTTTGAGGCCACTCTCAGGGACAAGTCACTCTGAAGATCCAAAAAAGGGCCATCCCCTTTTACACACATTAGCGTTTCTCACAAACATCATCTTGCATCATTATGCACCATGCAGAAGCCAGACTTTCCCACTGCAGAGTATCAGCTTTGAAATACTGTAGTCCAAAACACGTTGAAGTTCCCTGCTAAATAAGCATATTTAATTTACACTTTGCAGATAAAATAAAAGAAGCCAAAACTGAACAAGATGAAGACTTTAGTCTATGGAGGTGTCAGTTGCAAGTTTTTTTAACAACAAAATTATTTCCTGCCTACCAGCATGAAAAAGTGCTGAGGGAAAAAATAAAAGAAAATCAAATACGGGATGCTGAATTAGCTGAGCTGAGAAAGATCAAGGATGAGGAGCTGGCAAAGTGAGTGTTGTACTTTATCTTGAAGTACTGTTACCTCTTATCTTCTACTAACTAAACTGAAAATAAGAAGTGGGCTTTAATATAGTATAGCATACTGTGAGAAAAACCCAGTTACAGTAAGCAACTTACAGAATGTAACTCATGTGGCATCTGTTACTGTTGGGAGTAATGAATAGAGGCTGCTTTCAGATTACAGAACTCTTGCCGCTGATATTTCGTGGCACTTAAGCCCTACTCTGTGTAAAGGCAGGGGGTTTGGGGTTTTTTTTGCATAGCGTAACTCAGACTTGAAGCAGTAACTAGACAGATTTTCTGCTTCTCTACAATATGAGTTTATACTGCTCATACTGTGAATATTGCTGTAGTTGCTTAGCCAGTCAATGTTTTCCCCCTTCCCATCTTACAGTACAGTAAGTTTAAACTTTGTTCATTCAGACTTATTGCTGAAAGAGAAGCAGAAGAGGCAAAAAGGCTCCAAGCAGCTACAGCAGAAAATACACTTGACTCCAAGAGTGCAGATTTTAAAGAGATAGAGGAGCCTTCACAGGTCAAGGCATCCATTTTAGCAACCTCAGTTACCAAGGTGCCTGCTGGCAAAAAGAGAAGAAAGAAATAAATACTCTGATGAGAACTACTGAAACTTCCAGTAAGTACTCCCTGAATAAAACAAACAAGCCCCAAAAAAAAGAACCACAGTTGCAGCAGGGCCTAAAATAGAAGTACAAACTTGTCTGCTCTTACAGCAAGAGTCTTGGGAAAATTCTTGGGAATTTACATGAGTGTAACCCTTTAAAGAAGGCTACACCAGAAGCCTGTATTTGATTTGTACCTAGAAATGCCCCTAGTGGTGGTGATACAAGAACTGATACCTTGTCATGACTATGCCCCAATGAAATGGTTTCTGCTTAAAACATGGTTTATTGGATTGACATACTACATAGAAAACAAGTAAGTATGTAAGAATTCAACCAGGAATGTAAAACCAGGGTGAAGCAGAAACTGCAAAAAAAAAGCAGGTCAACCTAGAAACTTAATAGTTCAGGGGTCTTTTGTAACTGCTGTAGTTTCATGTTGTAGAAAATTAGTAGAGTCAGATGATGATGCAAATAAAGACAGGAAAACAAAAAGATGCCCTTAAAAGTGTAACAATTACTAGTTTTATTTTCCAGTAAAATATTCACATAACAAGATCAGAATGTAATGGTACAGATGAAATCGACTGGATTTTAATTAGTTCACACAAACATTTTAAAATCTAAAAGTTTTATGATCAGAGTGTACAGATTTTAGTAGAAATTTTGATTCTTACAAAGCAAGTATTGCTTTACTATTGTCATTATCCCAGTCAATAATATGACTAATAACTTTTCATGTTGAACAAGTGTCTGACATTGACATCTTCAATAAATCAAGTCCTTTGCAGATCAATCCAAGAAGAAAATATTATTAAACTGTGTTGCACAAAGTTTCTTCACTTCTTCTGTAAAAAAATAAAGATATTTCAGTATGATATTTTACAGGAACCTGTGCAAGAGCAGCACTGGAGATCATAAAAAAGAATACTACAATTTAATTAAAACAGAAAAAAAATCTAGGAGTTTCTAGTGTAGAAATGCACTTAAATTTTACTCTGTCTTCAGTAAGAGAAGGTTGAGTCAAGTCTGACATGTCACACTGTCTGAAAAATGAGTTGTATTCTACGTGACTGAAGTATAAATGATTGGATTTGCCACTAGGCCATTCATCTTGTCAAACTTTTACACTGCAACAGCAGAAGACTTAGCTTCAACACAAAGAAGTGTCTTGTAACTGCTCGTCAAGGGAAGGGGGGATTAGTGTAGTCTGGTACAGTAAATCAAGTCAGCAAAACTTCTGCTTTGTGCTATTTGGCAGACAACACTTCAAGGGTAGCAATATTTATTCCCAAGTGCAGAAACACTCATTTACTCGGGTTTAATCCTGAAAGGCAACTACAACTCATTGTGCAAGTCATGCAACTTGATCCTCTTTTTAAGATTTAGGTTGCTCAGCTTTGGTCTTGGAAAAGTATCAGTTCTTTTCCATCATCCAAGTGAGTACATTGCCTCCTATTAAAACAGAAAGCCCTAAAATTGCAGCAAGTAAGACTCAAACTGCCATTTCTCTTAGGCTGTTTAAAAGCTTACTGCATCTTAATGTTCATTTGCACTTTGACTCATAGTAAATAATTCTCAAAACAGCATTAGAAACACAACAACAATGGAATGAGGATGACTGACAGGGTAGACATTGTGTAAGATCGATCATTGACAAATAAACCTTAACACAGACTTAAATATGTTCATCTCTCACCTGTAATACACTTCATTAATTACTCCTAAACTAAGCTCACAAAGCTCTCTATTATTTGCAGGAGGAAGTATGACTGATTAATAATTAAGAATGTCTGCTGAATATTTATGCTGTTCCTTCACAGCTGGTAGAAGGCAGACTAAAAGTTTATGTAAACTTACCTGGTCTATCATAGATCAATCCCTCCCTAGATTTCTTGTGAGATGGATTTTATTACTTCACCAGGAACACACATTTTAGTAGTAACTGTATTTAAAGGTAATAAAAAACAATCCTTACCATTAACTTCAATCAGATTTGCATTTTTTTGATTCAAAATAACATACAGTTCTCGCTGGTCAGACTTTTTCCCAACAACCCAGTAATCACTCATTGCCTTCACAATAATTTCCTCATCTTCATCAACTCTGAAAAAAGTTTTATAAAGTAAAGAAGGTGTCAGCACATTCATCTTCAACAACTTTATCTGAAATCATTAGGACAACTTAATGTCATAAGTTGTAACAGGTGTGCAGTATCTAAGACAAACTACCAATATAAACTTACACAATTCAGCAACCCAGGATGAAGGCTTCCTAAATGGCTGCTTAGGACAATTACATCCCCAGATGAGTAAATCATTAATTTGTCCATCTGCCAAACACTCCAGTGCTCTGAATAAAACACCTATCCTCCACACAGTTAAGGAAACACTTCATAGAATTATGATTTGCTGCATAGTAACCAAATAATGAAAGCTGGAGATGGTATGGCGATACTGAGCTTTAACAATTGGATATGTGAAACCTAGAACTAAACCATGCTCAACAACTAAATATATTACATAAAGCTGTCATTAACCCAGTATGTCCACGATATGATTAAACATCCTTTTTTCATGTATAGAAAAATGAAAGCATGTCCTTAAGCTAAGTGGGAAAATTGCTAGTCACTAATTAATCATAGAATCCCAGGCTGGAAGGGACCACAAGGATCATCCAGTCCAACTTCTCAAGGTAAAAGTATAGTTCAAATGAGATGAGTCAACACCTGTCAAGCTGACTCTTAAAACTGACCAGTGTAGGGGAATTTACCACTTCCCCTGGGAGATTGTTCCAATGTCTGATTGGCCTCATGGTAAAAAAATTTCTTCTGGAGTTCAGTGAGAATTTCTCCAGAAGCAACTTGTGTCCATTACTCTTCGTCTTTTCCATGTGAGTCCTTGTGAAAAGGGAGTCTCCATCTTCTTGGTAGCCACCCTTTATGTACTTGTACTGGTACATGGTGATAAGGTCCTCCCCCCAAGCCTTCTCTTCCTAAGGCTGAACAGGTACAATTTTTTCAGCCTTTCTTCATACAGTAGTTTTTCCAGTCCTTTGAGCATCCTTGTGACCCTTCTCTGGACCCCTTCCAACCTGTCCACATCGTTTTTGTATAGTGGGAACCATAATCACAGAATCACAGAATCGCTCGGTTGGAAAAGACCTCTGAGATCATCATGTCCAACCGTTCCTGTCTACCCACTAAACCATATCCTTAAGTACCTCGTCTACCCGCTTTTTAAATACATCCAGGGATGGTGACTCCACCACCTCTCTGGGCAGCCTGTTCCAGCTTCTAACAACACAGTACTTGAGGTGTGGTCTGACCAGCGCTGAGTAGAGAGCAATAATGACTTTTTGTCTCTGCTGGTGATGCCCTTTTTAATGCAACCAGTTACAGACCTCACAATCATTCAGCATTTTCATGGTCTTTATTAATTTTTATAGTGATAGAGGGTCTCTCCTACCTTGAAGCATGATTCCCATTGACAAGAAGCTGGTTATCTTTATCAGCAGTATTGTAGTAACTGTGAGGTTTGTGTTTCATCTATTGTCTAATCCCTAAAAGCAGCCTGCTGTTTCAGATGAGGCTATAATAAAGGCAGAAGCATGTTTCCCTGCCCTTTATACTACTTACCCAGAAATTAGACAGATTTAAGTGCAAAAGCACTAGACTGCACATCTTGTTTAAGTTTGTTATGGCTACTCTCAAGCTTCAAATAGATTAGATATTTTCTTGGATAGAGGCCCTAGCCCTGATTTATTTTTTTAAATAACAATAGTTTTTTAATGACAGACTATTTCTAACCACCATAAAATGCCAAATATGACTCACGTTATACCATTTATCTCACAGAGCTATGAATAGCTATCCATGAATGAAAAGAAATGAAACCTTCACTCATTTGAAAAAAAACCAATCTACTTGGCAGAAGGAGTTACAAACTATTTAATAGTTAAGCATTACCTGGAGAAGTCACTGTTGATGTCACCGAGAATCTTCATGAGGTCAGGGTGAACAGATGCAAGTGATACACTGGGTGTTTTCCTCATGTGAATGGTACTTTTCTCTGCCAGGTTCATGTGATTGAAATAGATAAACTTAAACTGAGGCTCCTTCTCAGCCCTAGGAAGATTTAAAAAAAAAAAAACAGGACTTGTGAATACTGACACGTTCTGTAAGCAAAGGTTTCAGAGAGAACAGGTAACTAGCCAGTGCTAAGACATCCTGAAGTTATATTCCCAGGAAGAGACCAAGTACATTAAGACTTGTGGCATGATCAGACTTCTTTTTAATACTTAAAAAAAAAAAAAAGCCTCCACAACCAAACAGTTTTCTCCCTTCTGCTGCTTAGGCTGCTAGTAAATAGACACAGGGGATTCTAAAGGCCTTGTCCAACTTCAGTAGTTTGCATTTTTCTCATGAGCTGGTGTTTATCTGTCTGTTTTGTCTTTGCTCTCCTATGCCAGTCCAGTCTGGTTTGAATGGATGCTAGGTCTTCAATTTGACTAATAAGTAGTCTTCCTCTCACATCTGTGTTATCTGCTACAACCAAAAGATTTTCCCCCCATCATTTGTGTGAGCCAAGCAAGAGACCGTTTTCAGACTCCTGCCTTGGCAGTCTTCTTCCGTTTCTTCTTTTATTAAGTTAATATAAAATGTGTCACTTAGAGCTGTAGTTTTGATAGAAGTCACAACAAATTCAGACTGGCAAGAACTGGCTATAGCTACTGGTACTATGTATTATTTAGAATTGGGGAGATACTGTGATGACACCACTCACCTTAGCAAACAACCAGATACCCTTGCTCTCTGTCACCCAGATGCATTAGCATCAAGAAGCTGTATCATGTTTTCAGGACACTATAGCATTAAACTTTTAAAAGAGTTAAAGCTGCCAAAGCCAGTCCCAGATGACATTAAAAAAACCCCAAGTTTAATGATTTAGTAGATTGGCACAATTTCAAGCACATCCTATTCTATACCCTGCGATTTTGCTGATTTGGCATGCTACCACTAAATGAGTTCAGTCACACACCTATCTTTGGTTTAATTCCTCTTTTGTTGTCAGCTGCAATGCTGTTCTTGCTCCCCAACGAACAAAATCTAAAATAAATACAGTTTTATGGAAAAACAGCAATAATTTCAAATGAGGTGTATTTTCCAAAACTTTAACAGCCTTTTTCATTTGACCTTTTTTTTGCCCCCTCAAGGAGTTACCTTAGCCCTGCAAAATAGGAGACAGGTTTTTCCTTGCCTACGATACACAGCACCACTTCAAGAAGCAGTAATTCTGGAAAAAAGTACTTGACTGTAAAGCTTGCATTGTAACCAAATAATCCACTCACTAAAATTCCCATTTCAAACTGTTACACAAAAGTTGTTCTGGTATCTAGACCTTAATTTTCCTTTTGGATTTGTAGCAGAGTTAAGAGTTACATACACTCTGTCCAAGCTCTAAGTATGTGTGTCTCAGGCAACTCTCAGGCAGAGCTAGTGGTGTAAGTGTCCACTAGATGTGAAAAATACAGGGTTGTTGTTTTTTCTTTTTTAAACATTATACCAAACAGCAGCCTGGGAAAGCAGAATTCAAAGGAACTCAGCACAAAGGACATAGGCACAAAGACAGTGAAATATGTGTATATTTTTAACTCCAATATTCCACTAGCCCAAGGACTATTTGTGAATATTGTAAGATTATGTTTTCCTCAAGAAAAGTTAGAGAGTATAAACTGAAGTTAAGATTTTGCAGGAACTGCTACTTCTCTACTTCAAGATGGGGGACAGCAACAGAAGACTACCACTTCAGCTGGTATTTTTGCCTTCTTGTATATATTTCTGCAAGCACAGTAATCTGTAAAACACATCATCTCCACGGGTCAGCTAGTTTCAGTTCACATATGAAAGAAGCAAAACTTAGAAGATACTAGAAGTTTCACCTCTTGCATCTGAATAATTTGCTGTCAGCTGAGGGATATGGAAGCAGAATCTTAATTGATAATGAGATTTATCTTGATATTGACATTTTTTCTGCAACATTTATGCACACAGAGGAAAAAGGTTTCAGCAGCCACACAATAAACATTCATTCCTAAATTAATAACATGTTGTTACTTCAGGGAGACCTAAATATGCAACAGCAGGCACTTTATAAATGCTTAAGATGCAGAAAGTTAGATAAACATCATTTAAAGTACAAGTTAACTCAATGCTTTCCACATTTGGACTCATGTTATCATTATTTAAGCAGTTCATTAAAGCTACTCTTTAACTGACTAATGAGGGACTGCAACAGGAACAGAAATGTGGTACAGACCCTGATATTCTCTTGTTGATGTTGTATTGTTCACATATGTCTGACGCTAACACGGTGAGTTGGGGCCCCACAATGCTGTCCAGCTTACGGCAAAACTCCAGCGTAGGCGGAATTGAAGCTAGACGGTAGGTAAAGAAAAGGGAGAGATGAGAGATTCTCTTTCAACAGTTGAAGGTACAGTTTCTGTGGTTGTTTTCTTTAAAAAAAGTTACATTCCTGGGGCAAATTTCTCTCTTAATGATTTCAAAAGTGCATAGCTAACTGAAGCAGTATTTAGCCATTTTATTGTGTAAACTTGGTTACTTACACCACTGGAGCAAAAATCAAAAGACTGATAAAAGCACTCATGAAGAACAGAGTCAAATAACAATTAGTCTATCTTTCAAGAGTAATAGCATTTTGTACTAACTATGTCTTGCCAAATAAGTGATGCTAATAGGTACTTACCATCAATCATAAAGCAGACAGCTGCACTCATGGCCTGAAACAAAAAAGTTAAAAGCAAGAAAACCATTTACAACAGGTTACCTCAACCACCTCAAATAAATGACAATACTTCGGTGAGGTAAACCAGTTATATTAAAAAAAAAAGTTTAAAGGTAATACATCAGTAGGATACTGTCTTTGAAATCCTGCACAACATAGGATACGACTTGAAAATTCAGCCCAGTTAACAATTTTTAAGGTATAGGGGAAAGATAAAATTTGCTAAAAAATGCATTTTATGCAAGGGTATATGGCTGCAGGAAACTTGCATTTCATTTAAAAAGCCAGGTTTTTCTTTTATTGATTAATGCTACATAAAGCCAGGTATGAAACTACTTAAAGTAACTGAAGGCTTATATTTTATTTTAATAAAACTGTTTGTTTTGAGGGGAGTACAGAATGGGGCAGGAAGAGGATTAAAGCTTGTTGCTAGAAACACCAGAGAGTTTTCTATCTCTGCTTTAACCTGGTCATATCAATGTATCCTTCTATACAGTTTGTAAGTATTTCACATCGTTGTTGTCTTCATTGTATAGAGATGCCCAATTCTGTGGAATAATTGCAGAGGAAAATGTAATACCTTATAAACAATTAAATGAAGCTCTTCGTAAGTGTCATCAGTGTTAACAAATATTTTAGGGAAACGGCATTTTGCTTCTGGATCATTAAGATTTAAAGGTCCAGTAAGAAACCTAGAAAATAATTCGATAGTTCAGATGTCATGCATTGTTATATTTCATTTTTTCCTAGTTAACAGATGTTTTTGAAACTAGCAGTTATTTGCAAGTATTAATATATTTGAATACAATGGATTTTCAGCTATCCAGATAGGCGTAGAGCCCTTTATATATTATCTCAGCATTCTTACATTTTCAAAGTTCATATATTATTTGCATATATGATCCCAAGAGTTACAGAAACATGATCAGAAAGCCAGAATAATGGCAAGGAAATAAACTCTGCAGATCAAAGAAACAACAACAAAACTCTTTACATGTTCAAGTTGCAACTGTCTTTAAAAACACTTTTTTTGTTGCTACTGGGAATGCACTCTTCCTTTGCTTTCCAACAATACATTCAGATTAGTTTTATGTAGAACAGTGGTGTATTAGAAGCACCTAAGCTTGGTGGGGGCCAGAGGGGAAGAGGGAGTCTGTGCCAGTGCCTTGATCCCAAAAGAATACAATACATCAGGCAAATGGAATCATCTTGATTAAAGAAACTACAATTATTCAAAATAATGTTGCCCATCCGCTTAAGTACAGAATTCCTCAGTCTGACATGCTGCATACAGAGGAAAAATAAATAGATAAATCCCTAGATTAAATCTACACCTTTGTTTGAAGTGCCTGACTGAAAAGAAATGACCAGAGCACTTCCAAAATTTTTCATGCCGTGCATTAAGACCAGTGGGGAAGGAAAATAAATATGCAGTAATGTTAATGAAGCCTTTTCTCTCTCTCTCTTTTTTTTCCTCCCAGATGTCAAGTTTTACATTGCACCAACTCCTATGTGACCCTCTGGACTGAACTGTGTGGAATATGGACTCAAAATACATGTACTCCTCCCAAACATTTTGCCCTTGAGGGAAGATGCAGTAGATGGTGACAGTAAACAAGAGCTACCTTCCGTAGTGTTGTAGATTTCCTGGCATTTCAGCACGTATTGGAGAATCTCTTCCTGCTAACTGAAGTGAAAAAGAATATACACAAGAAAAAAAACAAGCTTAGAGGTATTTTCTGTTACATTTTGTGAACTGTCTTTAAATTAAATGAAAGTAAACCATTTGTAGAAATAACCACTCATGAAGATATACACTCTTTGTTTAACATGAAGGAGGTAAAGCTGAAGCGTAAGAGGTGCTGATAGAACAGGGCATTCTGATGTTGCATTTATTAACTTTAAAAATTAGCTTATGGGGCTTTTTGATGGGAGGAGGGATAACTAACTCCATGTGGTCTTACGGCACTCCATGCTGCTTTTAGCCATTAAGCTGAAATGATTTATTTGCAGTACTGAGCAGTCATCCGGTATCAAAGTTGAGTAAACTCTCCCCGTGTTCATATTATCAGCACAATTCATATTGTGTTAGGTGCAAATATTACTGAGTTTAGTAAAATGCCCTGAAAGTAATAAGTCTAAGAATTTCTAAACGAGGGCATGGGGGGAAGAGAGATACTCCTCTCTGGCATTTTTGTCCTTAGTGTTACAAGATAAACAGAAAGAAACGAAGACCACCCAGTCAAACACAAACCTCAAGAACTACAACCTCCACCCACCCAAAAAACCCCCTCACTACTATCATACCTCAGGCTCCATGTGCCTTGGAAACAGTGATGTTGTGAGATATTTGTACAAAATTCTCATGTCATCTTGTTCCAGTCCACTCCTAGAACATCAGGGAGAAAGAGAACTGCAAGTGATGTTTGTGCTGTAGTTCAGATTACATGTTTTCCTCTAACCAAAACTTGGATTGAAACACATACCAAATTAGGGTAGCAACATTTCAGTGTCTTAGTAGATTCAATCCCAGAACATCAATTTTTAATAAAATGATAGTTTATTTGCTAAATATGAAACATATCTAAATTAGCCATAAACCAGAAGAGAAATAGAAACAATATTTAAACAAAGATCAAGTTTGCTATTCTTAACTCCATTTTTAAGTAGAATTTTTCACAAGCATTGCAATTTTCTGGTTCAGAACCATATAGAAGAGAACAATGCTTTAACTAACCTTCCTTCTCTGCTAGAAGGTCCTACAGAGGAACTTGTGTATATGCACTGAGGCCCTGTGCCATGGAAATGACAAGGACAAGGACACTTCCCCTAGCTGCTCCTCAGGCTGACTTGGAAGTAATTATTTGGTACAGATTAGATATTTTAAAAGCTGAAGACCAATGCCTTTTTTACATCAGTCATCCTACCATTCAGTTTTCTCATTTTCATGCAACTCTTTCACTGATTCAGAAGCTTTGCTATTATGGCGTTTACTTATAGGATGAGAAATTGAAGACAAACAAAAGAATTACTAAACTACCTACCAGATAAGCTGGTCATTGTAGAGAAATGCAGTATACTTTACTATGTTCAGGCTTTCTTCCATCCTATTAATAAATGACTGAATTTTCAAGTAAGTCATTTTATCCAGTGGAAAAAAGCTGATTCCACAAAACACATCCAGCAGATCGCAAGACTGCAAATGCAGCGTCTGCAAGTACTAAGAGAATAATGACAGTTGGTTTTCAGAATTCAGAAAACTTTCAATGTGTAGATTTAAATGACAAATTTGAGTCCAATCCCCAGTAATCTACAGTAATTATCAAAACCAACAAACCAACCCCTTCCAGTTCTGCTTGTATGACACGATTCTTCATGTGAGGACAGACTTTTTAGTGGGGCCTGTAGCAACAGGATGTGGGTTAATGGTTTTAAAATAAAAGAAGGTATATTCAGACTAGTTATAAGGAAGCAATTTTTTTACAATGAGGGTGGTGAAACACTGGCACAGGTTGCCCAGAGAGGTGGTAGATGTCCCATCCCTGGAAACATTCAAAGTCAGGTTGGACAAGGCTCAGCACAACCTGACGTAGCTGAAGATGTCCCTGCTCCTTGCAGGAGGTTGGACTAAAGGACTTCTAAAGGTCCCTTCCAACCCAAACCACTCTTGATTCTGTGTGAATACGTGAATATGATTCCAAGTGTCAGCTTGCTATTATTTAATATTGGTGACAACAGCTT
The DNA here is from genome assembly GCF_000695765.1 of Mesitornis unicolor. Taxonomy (NCBI): domain Eukaryota; kingdom Metazoa; phylum Chordata; class Aves; order Mesitornithiformes; family Mesitornithidae; genus Mesitornis; species Mesitornis unicolor. Next base: position 5,718 of record NW_010189219.1, on the reverse strand, counting down.
TTAAGGCTAGCTCAGTATCTTTTGAGAGGATAAGAAAGCACAGCCTATCTTACTAATATTTAATTTCAGAACTCCATAGAAATATTAGCAGATAAACCCACTAGTTTTCAGTGTGTAAAGGAAAAGATAATGTCTATTATTCACTTTCTTGATATACTATATCTATCTGCACTATCAAATTCTCTCCTCTGTGAAAGATGAGTTATCCAATGGCTCCCTCTACAGTAATTTCACATTGCCGAGAAACCCAAGTAGTAAATTACTTACAAGTAATATGACAGATCTGTCACAGTTTATAATCTAAGTCTCATTTCCTTTCAGAGTTTCAGTGCAGCCCAAGCCTGCCAGCAACATGTAGCCAATTCATTCAGTAGGGTTATAATAGAACAGCTTTCATGACCAAACTTTTTAAGCATTTCTAATTCCCCAGTGAAAGAGAGAAACAACTTTTCCTTTGATTATTTTCTGTTATACAAATCTAGTGATTACCACTTT
>NW_010189219.1:341-5192 GCF_000695765.1 Mesitornis unicolor | reverse complement strand
AGCAGGACCTTCAAAGAAAAACAATGTTTTAAAGATAAAAATCTATGACTTCTCTATTTGCCATGCTGTTTTTTAAATTAGTGTAGACAGAAGTATACACCAGCTAATCAAACCCGTAGTCCTTGTGCCGACAGCTTTCATTCTAGAGTTTGATAGCTTTACAAAAACCAAGCAAAAGCCCTAAAAAACCCACAAGCGAAGACTGCCCTAAAAATCAAACTGAACTCATCTTTTGTTTACAGTGTCACAACTTTGTTACTTAAAAAACCTGTTAAAAGAATGAAATTTTAAACACCAGCATACAGCATCTACACACCATCATTATCAGAGATACCAATATTCACAGCTCTACCACAACTGTTGCCAGTAGTCCTCCCATTTTCTTCCCTGCAGAGGAAAAAAAATGGGGGCAGAAAGACACTTGGTTGCCATCTTCTAAAGCTAGCTTGATGAAACTTCTCATGTAGGACCTCAAAATTCTGCCAGATACAGCTACTCAGTCAGTTACTTTATATGAGAAATACCAAATAATATTTGATTGATTTCATGCTCAGAAATAGGTTTTGCTTTCCATCCTCTAACTAAAACATTTGCTTTTAAAGACTGAAATTAAATTCTGAAGGCTAGTTAAAATCAAGACAATATTTCCTGAAACCTTAGCAGGCATGACTACTAATTCCACATGGAGGTGGGGAGAAGTTAAAAGTTACAGCTACTCATTACTTCACAGTACTATGGGACCGCGCATGCAGGTTGTGGAATCTCTGTCCCTGGATATTTTCAAGACTCAACCAGCCAAAGCCCTGTGCAATCTAGTTTGAATGCAGTGTTACCCGACTCTGAGTACGGGGAATCTCTCCAGATTCCTTCCAACCTGAACGATTCTGCAACAGTTACTCAAACAGGTCTGTACAGACTGTTATCACACTAACCCATTCAAATGTTAAAGCAGAATTTCCAAAGAATTAACATTATCCCATCAGAACAAATATCCAACAGCTAAGCTCTTCCATCAAGCCATAACCATGCTTGTGGTTCAACTCCATTTAAAGAGCCTACCATTAGGCTCTTACTAGTAGGAAGCAGAAGTATTTGAAAAAAACAAGTAACCAGACTTCTTGCGTTGCCACTACACCTTTTTCACTGCCTACATCTTACAGTTACACTACAACCATCTAGAGAAGATTTTTGCATTTTATTCCAAAACCAGAATCACAGTAGATGTGCCTGGGTCTTACTCGATGGAAGAATTTCTCTAGTCTCTCCTTTAGAACTTTTACGCCTCCATCTTCCATGGCTTTCAGGAATGTGCCATTGAAAAGCTAATAGTTAAAAGAAAAAAAAAAATCAGTCAGTTGGATAATAATTTACAATAATTTCTTATAACTTGACAATAAATAACTAGATTACAATACAGCTCCTGTTTTTCAGTATTTGGACTCCACATAATCCAAATGTGCCCCTTTATTGAAAAAAACTCAAGATTTGCAGAGTCCAGGTATATATGGCAGCAGAGGCAAAATTAGATAGAAAAGGAAACTGAATTCTTTAATGCTAGATAAATTATTTATCTGTGTTGCTTTATGAAAGCCAGATTGATGGCCTTTATCCAGTATTGTTTCTCCAGCAGATAATATCTAACACCATCAAAATCAAATGCTTAGTAGTGTAACTGCTTATGAAAGAGGAAATCTGGACTTCACAGAAGTTAGAAGGCTCTTATTTACATAAGCTAATGAACCAGCATAGGTAACTGCAAAAGCTTTATTATTCTCTTCCATCAACACCATTACAGCTTCAGAAAGAGAGCAGACAACAGTAATGGGACAACAAAGTCAAAGCAATGAGGAGCTTGCACATCCAAATGGTACCATGAGGATCTCCCCTGCCCCGAGGAGAAACCTCTAGTTTTAACTCTACCTTGTACATGCTGTAGCACTGCTGTAGGACCGAACTGTAAACCTTGTCCTGCAGAAAAAAGGGCAGGACATTAGTATACGCAGAGGCAGAATTTCAAATGTTTTGGGTAAGCTACACAAGACATTTTCAAAGACCAAACAAATGCACAAATTGGAGAAAGCAACCTCTGGAAAGTTAAATAGCATTTTTAGACACCATCTAGAAATTTCTTTGTACTTACTTATAAAGTACTATTTCAATAAAGGGAGTTCCTCTCCCCTTACATTTAATACCAAAAGCGCCTTATTAACACACACACAAGATACCAGTTACAAATAGTGCCCTTCCCTAAGGCCAGCGGTCAGTGAAAATGAACTTATTTCTGCCTAGTTTTCTCTTTATCCAGGTCAAAGACTAAAGGAGATGGGGTACCATAGCTGGTTGTTATTGGGCTAGGATGTTAACCCAGACAAAACAAAAAGAACACTGTTTGTCTGGCAAAACAGAGTGCCTATGACAATAATCCTTTTCTTAGAACACAACAAGGAACAGACTAGTGCATGCCGTAATGAACAGAGGCAGCTTAGGCAACTGGCTTTTTAAATATTACCCCACCCAGCCAAATCCCCTTCCTATATACAATTAAACTGAACTAATAATACTACAGAGTTTGGACAAGAAATCCCGTTACAGTTATGAGTTGTTTAACTTTATTAAACAGATTCTAAGAAATACTCGCCTCTTCCAAGCTAAAAGTCTTGCAGCCGTACATTTCACTGATGTTAACTGGGTGATCTTGAAGTGCTATCTGGATAATTTTCTATCTTGCTCTCTTTAACCTTTATTGAAAAGTACTTTGCCCTTTTTCCATTTATGGAGACACACACATATATGTATATATAAAATCAATTTGGCAGCAGTTCAAGAAGAATCAAATATTTTTAGAGGTACTCTTAAAACACAGTATAACCCATTCAAAAAAGAGAGAAAGTTCAGTATTACCAGTAATTCTTCTTCCTGATATTCATAGACTGGTTTTCCATCTTTGTGTTTTTCTATTATAGGATTCCGTACAACCTAGAAAGTTGAACAGGCTGGTATTAGACAATGCAGAATGCATTGAGAACACTGCGATATCATGTTTTAGAAATATGCATATCACATGCATAAGTACCATGACCATCCAGAAGTTTTCTTCAGGTTCATGGAAAAATTGCCTATTCTTCTGTGTATGTAGAGATTTTGCAGGTTTTGTTGGACTAAAGGTCCTGGAAAGAAAACATATGTAGACATAGACATTTATACACACTCATGAAAAAGAAAACACATGATTGGGAAATTTCAAATACTGTGCTTGTACTAAGACAGTGAGCCATGCAGTCAGACATCATACCTTGTGAACTGCACTATAGCTTCACATAGTCCCACATTTCTAATTTTTTCATTCTTTTCTACTTCATTTGGGTGATAAAAGAGGATTTTCTTTTCTTCCTAAAAATTGAAAACAAGAATCAAAGCAAATGCATTTTAACAAAATCAGAGTTAAATAATAATGAGTTCATGGCATGCTTGGTTTTTAACTTTAAGCCCTTAATTTCCTAGGCAGACTCTTATCTTTTAGTTAAATGAGCTTCTGTAATAATAGATAAAAGGCATGCTTAGACACACTTAAGCAGTCAGTCATTCCAGGTTATCTCAAAATGCTTTATAAATTCAAGGCTATTGAAATCATAGGCCCCAGTCACTTCACAGCCAGTTCAAAGCAAGGCTAGCTTCAAAGGTAGCTCAGATTGCTCAAGGTCTTATCAAGTTTTGAGTCTCCCCAAAGACGGAGATTCAGCAACCCTTAAGGGCCCCATTCTGCTGTTTGACCACTTCACTGTGAAGAATTTTTTCTTTTATCAGAATTCCCCCTGCTGGAACTTCTTCTGTTATCTCTCACCCTTTCACTTAAAGGATGTGACTCCATCCTCTGTAACCATGCTTTGGGCAGGTGAAGACAGCCATCAGACCTCCTTCCGCATCATCTCTTCTTCAGGCTGCAGAAACCCCGTTATCTAAGGCTCTCCTGGTTCACTGTGGCCCCCTCACCAATGCAGGGCCCCCCCACCGGGCTTGCTTCAGTTTGTCAGTATTTTTCCTACTCTGGGAAGCCCCAGACGAGCACAGTGCCCATCAGCAGTCTCACAAGCACTGAACAGCAAGGAAGCAATCTGCTTGACCTGCTAATGGGTGCTCACTGTACGGTACAATGCTGGTTTCCACTGCCACAAGGGCACAATGCTGATTCACATCCAGCCTGTTGTTCACTAGGACTCCCTGGTCCTGTTCTGTAAAGACACTTTCTAACCAGTCAGCCCCTGGCCTGTCCTGATGCATGAGATTATTTAATCCCGGGCACCTCTGCATTTGCCTTTGTGGAGCTTCAGGAAGTTTCTGCTAGGCCATTTCCCCAGCTCACTGAGCTCCCTTTGAATAGCAGCCCTACCCTCCAGTGCATCACCAGCTTCCCCCAGTTTGGAGTTAGCCATGGACTTGTTGAGGCTGCACGCAGTCTGATCACCAATAAGTACCAATAAGTCTTTCTAAAACTAAAGATTATCACATGAGTAATACAATACACTGTTACCTAAAAACAGAGACTACAACTTCTTGAGTTTACTTATTAAAAAACACAATAGAAATAAAATACTAGCAATAACTTTAATTTAACTAAGTTAAACGCTAAGCTTTCTACCATATTGTATCTACCTGGAGAAAGTTACTTCTAGAAACAGTTTCTGCATCATAAAAGTTACTAATGGAGCAGCTCCCCACTACAATACTTGACGTACTACTGTTGAAAACACCCTCGGTTGCTGTTCCTTGCTACTCTGAAGCAGACAGGTCGAGATGCCGGTGGCACTGCCCCACTGCAGACAGCCGATACACCAACCCCGTGCCGACACGGCG
>NW_010189219.1:0-324 GCF_000695765.1 Mesitornis unicolor | reverse complement strand
CCCCCCGCCTCTCCGGCCAAGCACGGCTTTGCGCCCAGCGGCCGCCTTTGTCCGGGGATGCTCCGCGGGGGGAAGCGCTAATCCCGCGGGCACGGGCTGCGGTCCAGGCCTCGCGGAAGGACGGCCCCCAACCCCCCGGCGGCAACCGAGGCCAGGAAAGAGCTGGGCCAGAAGGGTGGCCTCCACCCCACAGCCCCAAGACGCGACGCCCCGTTCCGGTACCTCTCCCTCTTTGGGTCCCAACTTTGGGTTGTAGATGAAGAAACTGAGCAGGGTCGGAGCGAGCTGTTTCTCCTGGCCAGCTCCCCCCGTCGTCGCCATGCT
>NW_010189218.1:18067-18364 GCF_000695765.1 Mesitornis unicolor | reverse complement strand
CCACTGTTTTAACCACCCCCACAAGGCATTTACCGCCACCCACGAGTCAGTGTAGAGATATATCGTTCAGCAATGTCTAAAGCCAGCTGGATGGTTTTTACCTTTGCGAATTGACTCGATTCACCTACTCCTTCAGCAGCTTCTGGGACTCATCATGTAGGACTCCATACAGCAGCTTTCCACTTTCGTTGATTTCCTGCAAGACGGCAAGATCCATCAGTGAACAGAGCATATCGCTTTTCATTTTCTGGTAGCTGATTATATGGTGGTGCTTCTTCAGCACGCGTTACTACCTTT
>NW_010189218.1:13878-17977 GCF_000695765.1 Mesitornis unicolor | reverse complement strand
CTATTTTCCCCATGTAGCATCAGTGGCATGGTTCGTAGAAGGAAAGTTACCCTTGAACATCCAGCCTAGCACTGGTAATTGAGGTGCTAGGAGGAGCGGTGCTTCAGTGCCGATCACTTTTAAAGCAGCTCTAACTCCTTCATATGCAGCCAAGATTTCTTTTTCACTTGCAGTATAGTTGGCCTCGGAGCCTTTATATCCTCGACTCCAAAATCCTAGGGGTCGACCTCGAGTTTTCCCTGGTGCTTTCTGCCAAAGGCTCCAGGTAGGACCATTATCCCCAGCTGCAGTGTAGAGCACATTTTTAGTATCTGGTCCTGTTTGAACTGGACCAAGGCAACGGCACATACAATCTCTCTTTTAATTTGTACAAAGGTCTGTTGTTGTTCAGGGCCTCAGTTAAAAGAGTTTTTCTCGTAAAAGCCACTTCATAAAGAGGTTTTACAATCTGACTGTAGCTTGGAATATGCATTTTCCAGAAACCTACAGTACCTAAGAAGGCTTGTGTTTCCTGTTTGTTACTTGGTGGGGACATAGCTGATATTTTGTTAATAATGTCCATAGTAATCTGGTGATGCCCGTGTTGCCATTTAATTCCTAAGAACTGGATATCTCATGCAGGTTCCTTGACCTTGCTTCTTCCTATAGCGAAACCAGCTCTCAGAAGAATCTGAATTATCTTCTTACTTTTCTCAAAAACTTCTTCAGCTGTGTTACCCCATACAATGATGTCCTTGATATATTGCAGATGATCTGGACCGCCCCCCTTCTCCAGTGCAGTCTGGATCAGTCCATGGCAAATGGTAGGGCTGTGACCCTCGTGATCCCTTGGCTTTATACCGAGTATGCTGTATGTGGGATGGAATACATCGTTGATCAGTTTTGGGTCTGGTCTCCCATAGACGCAGACATGGCACCCATGGTGAGACAACTGGCCTTGAATGTTATCAGTACACACTGTCTGGGAAAAACATGCTGCTAGTTTTCAGCAAGTTCAGCCACTTAAAAGACACTGAGTTGAAAAGTAAAATCACTAAATAGAAAATTAGTTCTATTTAGCTCAAACCAGGACAGCAAGTAAAGAAATAAACAAGCCAGTGCTTCGTAGCCAGAAGTTATATAGTGGCCAACTTTGTGCCATTCCTTTTTCAGAGCCAAAAGTTGTAGATTCAAGTCCCCAATTCTGAACAATGATTCCTGGCCAAAACAGATAGTGTAGCAGCACACTCCAATATCGTGAGCAATGAGGATGTATGAAGCTCCACCGGGGAGGCATCATAAGCCATTTAGATATGATGGCTTGGGGTTAGAGAGAAGACAAGCATGTGCAACCTTGTAGTATGACCACGCTACTACTACAGACCATCTGATCAGGAAATAGATGATGCCTCCTTCAGACTACAGGCCGTATATTGGCAGATCTTCATGGGTGACATGAACCTCCCCAATATCTGTGGGAAGGGAAATAGAGCATGGAACAAGTAATCCAGGAGACGGTGGAGTTCAAGGTCCTGAGAGGGAGGAAGACGGCAAAAATTAAGACTTACCCTCACTGGAGGATTATCAGGTAAGAGAGCATTTAAACAAATGGTTCACCAGGGCATGTAGCGATAGGATGAGGGGTAATGGTTTTAAACTAGAAAAGGACAGACTTAGGTTGGATATGAGGAAAACGTTCTTCAATATGAGGGTGGTAGATCACTGGAACAGGTTGCCCAGAGTGGTGGTGGAGGCCCCATCCCTGGAGATATTCAAGGTCAGGCTTGATGGGCCTCTGAGCAACCTGATCTGGTAACATTGTCCCTGCTCACTGCATGGAGGTTGGACTGGATGATCTTTAAAGGTCCCTTCCAACCCAATACATTCTCTGATTCTATGATTCTCAGAAACTGAACAGATACAAATTCATGGGCTGTGACAGGATGGACCCACAAGTGCATTCTGAGGCAACTCTTGGTCATCTTTAAAGCTCATGGTGGTCAGGGAGTTTTCTAAGGACTGGAAGAAGGCAAATATCTCTCCTGTCTCCAGGAAGGAAAAGCAGGAAGAGAAAAAGGAAATTGAAGAGCTGGGCTCAGAGCATTGTGATCAGTGGCACACAGTCTCCAGCTGGAGGACCATCACCAGTGGTGTATCCCAGTGGTCAATACTTTTTAACCTCTTTGCTAGTGACCAGAGTGCCAGGACAGACTGCACTCTCAACAAGTTTGCAGATGACACAAAACTAGGAGTGGCTGATAGGGTGGATGGCTGTGCTGCCTTCCCATTAACTCCATTGTATCTGTAAAACTATGCAGTAGTGGCATATTGAATTTGCAAGTGTTATTCAAACAAATTGTTTTCTTGAACCCTGTAGTTGAGTCTCTTTTCGCCACACACATCTAAACCTGAGTCCAGTTCTGGGCTCTCCAGTACAAGGGAGACACAGAGATACTGGAGACTGAAGCATTTCTTACACAAGGAAAGGCAAGAGAGCTGAGACTGTTCAGGCTGGAATAAACAAGGGTATTTTATCCATGTGTATAAATATCTGCTGGCAGGAAGTGGTCCTGAGTGGATTGCTCTGGGTGACCCTACTTTGAGCAGGGACTTGGACTGGATAATCTCCAGAGGTGCCTGCCAGCCTCTGTATTGTGTTGGCTGTGTGGCTCTATGAATATGGAATGTCAGTTACCTTATTTGTGTGAGGTTTCAAAATAAAATAGATCAGAGCTTTTAAAAATATGTAAATAATCCCTTTGTTCTTGTAGATATGGTCTTTCTTAGTTGAAGAGTACCTCAGCACTTATTTACATTGATGGTAACACTTCTTTTTATTTAAAAGGTGCTGGAACCAAGCTTTTCAAGGATTTCTAATAAAAATGTTTAAATTTTAAAAGGCTATGTTATTTGCTTTAAAATTACTCAGTTGCTTATTATCTGCAATAACTTCATGCATTTGAAGTAGCTTGAAAAGCTACTGTTTGCACATTGCTAAATTGATAAATAATCACAAGTAATCAGTGCAAAAGCTACTTATGCAAAAGAATCCTCATATTTAGAAAATAAGAACCATGCAGAGCGTGGCTGTTCTGAGTTTTGTTTTGCACAGCCAAAAACAAGACTTGGTAAGTTATGTTTGTCTGCAATGTGAATGTGTTTGGCCTTACTTTTGATACCAAGATTTCCAGGTACAGACTTAGATTATTCCATAATCTTGAATCATCTTTTCCACTTAGGAAACAAGGCATTTGGTCCTGTCCCTGTGCTTTGAACAGCAGAGAGGAGCACTCTTCCCCTTGTTCCTGAAAACCACTGTTGTCCCAAAGAAGAGCTCACTCAGGCTCCTTCTTCCAAGGCTGTCTGTGGAAGTAATGAGAATGGTAACCAGCTATCTTCCTAGTATCTTCCTGAAACGTGGCTGAGAAGGGGGGAAGATCCTCTCCAACTGCTGTAGTGCCAGCTCCTCTAGGCAATTCCTATAGGAGCACTTCTGTAAATCTGTGTGGTCCCAACATGGGTTGAAACTGAAGAGTTGTAGGAATGAAAATGTCATGCACTGCCTATGCCAATATCCTCATAGCTCCTGTCCATATCTCCACTTTCACTACCCAATGACACAGAAAATCCTAATTAGCCTGCAGAAAGAAGCATTTTTACAGTTCTGTCATTGGAATTACTACTTCAGTCCCATAGCTGCAAAGAAAATAGCACGGCCATTGTGTTGGTAAGTGCTCTTCCTTGGCCAAGATGAAGGTCACTATTTTGGTACTTTGGAACTTCTTCACAGTCAGAAGGTCAACTTCATAGTAAGTGAAAGGTTCTGCTTGGTTCTGACAATCCAAAACCTTGTATACAGTATAAGGTTGTTGTAAGCATAACTAAATCATGTCCTGAGTGCCCATGGAGTTTTAAATTAATATTTGACTTGTCTGATCCTATATAAACTTAAGATTGTGTTAGTAATAATTAGTGATTACCAACATTTCCTACTTGTATCTTAAGAGCTACAAATTACATTTATCTTATCTACACTAAATGCAAGACGTTTTTGAGTTTATTACTAGCTCCTGGCTTTTCAAATTCTTTGGAACTCATTGTTCAGTAGTATGTTAAAATT
>NW_010189218.1:0-13868 GCF_000695765.1 Mesitornis unicolor | reverse complement strand
ATTTTGGACTCTAACTTATCTTTGTCCTTCAGGCAGATCCACTGTTATTGCACATATTTTTTATAGACCATATCCATCATATTAATATATCGGGATAAACAGGTACATTGCTCAGTGACTTTCAGTTTTGTATATATGGATTCTCCTGGACATCTATGTATGTTGTTTTCTCATTTTCCTGTCTATAGTTAAAATAGTTTTATTTTCCTTAAGGCTTATTTTCATTTGGTTGTTTGTAGAAAACTACATACCACTTGGATAGGAAAGAAGTGCATTTTATGCAGTCAGTTCATGACAAAGAATTAGAGTTAAAATTTTCCCTTCTTTTTATCTTCGAGTTCTCACTGATCTGTGTTTCTTCCCCATGTTCTACTTAAAGTCTTTTTATAACATGCATGTGTAGAAGTGATCAACCAAATCTCTTACTGGGCCATCCTAACCAATCTTAGATTTTTAAAACACAGGTAATGAAACAGTCTGTTTCAGGATTCTTTTGAAGAGGAGGGGAGGCAACAGTAGGTTCTCATAACACAAAATTTATCTCAGTGAATCTATAAAAGGAAAAGCAACACTGAGTCATTTTAATGTATATTTCACATATCATAAATTACTGTGCCCTGCCTGTCTCTCCTTTCAGGTTTTGGCATTGTGTGTTACAGGTTGTGGTAGTATGAGAAAAAAATGGACATTTGGATGGCCAGTTACACCACAATACAGAACAATCAGCAGACTTGCACAGGATTGCTTTTCTCAATTTTGTGGGGGATCAGATGTAGTATATTTCCCTATCACTCCTGTGCAATCTTCAACTTTCTCAGCCAGGACTCATACCTCAGACTGATCTCTTTTAATACACTTCTGCTGTATTCAAGGACCTGATAGATGTACATCAGACAGAGCCACCACTGAATCCGTTGGCCTCTTCTTCCAAAATAAGTGGTCTTCTTGCAAACCCTTTTCACCTCTACCTGAGCCCCTTTGTGTCCCCAACTTCTTCCCCATCCCCTCAGCCAGCCCCAGACAATGATGTAGCAGGACTGGCTGGGTATAGCACAATGACAAGGAAAATATAAGGGGAAGTCTGGATCTCTATCAGACTGTACATCTGGGCTGTACCATAGGAGAACAAATCCTCCTCCACTGCAGCAAGGGAGGGACGGGCGCCCTGGGTAACTTCCTCCTGGAGACAGTCACCTCGCAGTGGCTTCCAGATTGCTGCAGGGCCTAATGACAAAGCCAGTTCTGAAAATCTAATAGAGGCTGTCGGCAGACTGGACAGGTACCTAAACACATTTTTTAAAAAATCACAGTCTTTGAGAGCATAAAGTAGTCATTGTAGAAATAGTGAGGGAATTACTAACTTTGAATTCACTGAAGGTTTTCAGTTGTATGCATTAAGTGAGGTCTGGAGCTTTTCCAGTGAGGATAAAAGGGAATACTGAATGACTGCCCTCCCCTGACTGAGTCAGGAACCCTGTGGAAAAGTCTGCGTGCTGTTATGTAAGAAAGGATTGCAAGGTAATGCATATGCATGATGAGGGTGAATGCAAACTTCAGGGGCAAACTTCATTGTGATGGTTCCTTTTTTTCTGAATGCCAGACTTCATTACTCTAGTGGTCTTCCAGTGTTAGACAGATGAATAAGGAAATTTATGGGTTCAAGAATATTGTCTGGAACTCTAAACATGTCAGCAAGTTAAAAACTGCTAAGATTACTTTTTTAATTAGAAAAAAGATTCAGATTTAACTATTGAGTGAATAATGTCTCTGCAGTTTAATAATTCAAGCGCGTGTTGTTCTTGTGGCCTTTGAGATGGGGAAACCCAAGCTGTCACCTATCTACTTCTGAAAGGCCAAGTACAGTTAGGAATAAATGTGTCTGCTCCAAATGCCTTAGCTCAGAGAACCACTCCTTGTTCAGGTGATGGCTGGATTCCCCAGCTTTATTTCTGCTCTAAAGAATGGGATTCTCAGTTGTGGGCAGCTTTACTTTCTCTACAAAGAAGGTATCCTTCCTCATAACACTGAATAATTTTTCTGAGAATTTTGAGTCAGATTAATTAATTTAACTTGAAATTCATTCTAAAGTGGGTCCATTTGGAAATATTGATCATCTTATTATACTGGTTTTTTTTACCTTTATTTTTAAGACAACTTTCAACCTGCAGTTGAAACTCATTTAGAGCCTCATTTGTAGCACATACCTCTAGACATCAGATTTAAATTAAGGTAAATAACAAATTGTGGCTCCCAATTATTATCAAAAAACAATGTTCAGGGTCAGGTTAATAGCTCTTGTCAGTTCTGAGTGAGGCTTGTATTGATACCGTTACATAATCAAATAAATAGGATTGAAGGTATCAAAAGCTTTGTGATCTCCAAAATAGGTACATTAGTGTTTAAAGAAATGTTTTCTCTCACATTTTTTTTTCTCATAGTAACAGGCTATTTCAGATCTGATACCTGAGATGTCTAAATGTGCTTTTAAATTATATAGGCTTAATTTAAGCACTACTTTAAGTCTGCTTCCAGAATTATTTAGAAATGTACTTGCCCAAAGTTTGTTGAAATGTTGATTATCATGAGTGCTAACATAAATGCTTTGCTAAAATGCAGCTCAGTGGCAGGTCTCACTGCTAAACACTGACTCATTCATGAACACCTTATATGAGTAAAATTGAAGTGAACACAAGTTGTGAAGATAATGCAAAAATGGGCTAGGAATTCAACAGTGGCCTTGTGGTTGTATATGGAGGGTGCACAATGTACTGCAGTATTTTCAATTTGCCTTTCTTTGATTACTGTATATAAAGACAGTCAGAAAGCATTTAAGCTTTTGTATTTTTGAATATGAGACAGCAGTGTGCCCAGGTGACCAAGAAGGCCAAAGGCATCCTGGCTGGTTTCAGAAATAGCATGGCCAACAGGAGCAAGGAAGTGACTGAAATGATTCAATGAGAGGCTCAGTGCTAGGGCCAGTCCTGTTTAGCATCTTTATCAATCTGGATCTGGATGAAGGGATTGAGTGCTCCCTCAGAAAGTTTGCAGATGACACTAAATTGAGAGGGAGTGTTGATTTGTCTGAGGGTAGGAAGGATCTACAGAGGGACCTGGGTAGGCTGAATCAATGGGCTAAGGCCAATTGCATGAGGTTCATGCTGGGTCCTGCACTTGGGTCACAACAACCCCATGCAGCACTACAGGATTAGGGACGAGAGGCTGGAGAGCAGCCTGCAGAAGAAGGAGCTGGGGATGTTGGTCGACAGCAGCTGAACATGAGCCAGCAGTGTGCCCAGGTGGCCAAGAAGGCCAACAACATCCTGGCCTGCGTCAGAAATAGCGTGACCAGCAGAAGCAGTGTAGTGGTCCTTCCCCTGTACTCGGCACTGGTGAGGCCACACCTCGAATCCTGTGTTCAGTTTTGGGCCCCTCCCTACAGGAAGGACATTGAGGCACTGGAGCTTGTCCAGAGAAGGGCAGTGTAGCTGGTAAGGGGTCTGGAGCACAAATTCTTCTGAGGAGTGGCTGAGTGAACAGGGGTTGTTTAGTATGGAGAAGTGGAGGCCAAGGGAAGACCTTACTGTCCTCTACAACTACCTGAAAGGAGAGTGTAGCAAGGTGGAGGTCAGTCTCTTCTCTCAAGTAACAAGCGGTAGGACAAGAGGAAAGGGCCTCAAGTTATGTCAGGAGAAGTTTAGGTTAGATATGAGGAAAAATTTATTGTCTGAAAGGATTATCAGGCACTAGAACAGGCTGCCCAGGGAAGTGGTGAAGACACCAACCCTGTAGGTATTTAAAAGACTTGTAGATGTGGCACCAAGGGACACGTTTTAGTGGTGGACTTGGTAGTGTTAAGTTAATGGTTTGACTCTTAGGGTTTCCTTTCCAACCTAAATGATTCTATGATTCTAGCAAGACTATATTTTTGTATCATTGTCTTGTTTCCGCAGTTATTCATAGATTAACAACTTGTCAGAATGGGCATGCTAGGACTGTCTGTTAGTGACAGTAAAATCTGGCTAATCTGTGCTACTGAACGAGCTCGTATTTTCTTCAGGGGAATATATGAGAGGATATAATATGAGTTTTGGAGTCTCCTAGCTGGAATGCTGTCATTTCTGAGACAACACCACACTGGCAACAGCTGCCACCACCAGCTACTGCAGCACATTTTAACTCTGGTTTAGGGACACTTTATGAACAATTTATGAACCACTTAAATCTTTAAACTTATTCATATTTCCTCTCAACATCAATTGCATTCTAACACAATTTTTCCCCTACGACTATTCCTGGAAAGTAATTCTTATATGTTGCCATTTGTTTTCATGCTGGTTTAGTTTGAAAAGCTGAATCACTGTGTATAAGGACCATGCTGCATGACGGCTGATGGAGAAAGCATAAAAAGGAATCTGCACCATAACGGATGCAGTCCAACAGGAAATTGAGTGGCAGTCTCACTGCGTGAAAGAGACAACATTTCATTTTTATTTGCTTCTGGGAATTTCAGATGAGATCTTTCCTTGCAGGAAACTTGTGGCAAAATCAAAGAAAGTGCCTTGTTCAATATTTGTACTATGGCCTCAAGCCACAAGCTGTTGTTTACACACATAAAAACAAAAAGACAAAAAGAGTTTACTAGTGATGAAATATCTGCATTTATTTGTCATACTGCATTACATCCTTGCTCCTTTTCTCATTGGCAGGAATTCAGAATTCCTCACTTAAAATACTTTGGCATTATGATATTCTTTCACAGAATCACAGAATCACAGAATCACAGAATCACAGAATCACAGAACGTTAGGGATTGGAAGGGACCTCAAAAGATCATCTAGTCCAATCCCCCTGCCGGAGCAGGAACACCTAGATGAGGTTACACAGGAAGGCGTCCAGGTGGGTTTTGAATGTCTCCAGAGAAGGAGACTCCACAACCTCTCTGGGCAGCCTGTTCCAGTGCTCTGTCACCCTCACTGAGAAGAAGTTTCTTCTCAAATTTAAGTGGAACCTCCTGTGTTCCAGCTTGTGCCCATTACCTCTTGTCCTATCATTGTTTGTCACCGAGAAGAGCCTGACTCCATCCTCGTGACACTCACCCTTTAAATATTTATAAACATGAATGAGGTCTCCCCTCAGTCTCCTCTTCTGCAAACTAAAGAGACCCAGCTCCCTCAGCCACTCCTCATAAGGGAGATGCTCCACTCCCTTAATCATCTTTGTAGCCCTACGCTGGACTCTCTCCAGCAGTTCCCTGTTTCCATCTACCTCCATCTCTCTTTTGCTTTCCATGGGATGGTTTCTACCTCTCCTTTTCTCCTTCTTTTCCTCCTCTTCTAGTAGGTCACCTGATACTTACTCTTCCTGTTTGGATTTATTACAGTGTCAATATACAACCCTAAACTAGAAATAAGTAGAAAATGAAGTAATTTGTCTTGGCCCTGTACCTGGCCTGCAGAGCTTTTATTATTTGCCTGATTTGTTATTATAGTTAATTGTATTACTACTTAGGCCTGCTAATACAGCACAAAACCGAAATGAATTGATAGTAATGAGAAGCTTTTAGAGGCAATATTTAAGCAATAATGACCCCTGAGTCAAACACTTCCTGGCAGCTAATAACTGGCTAGAAGAGTTAAAGGTCTAAGATAAAGCCAGGGGCTCTTAACCCAACCCACCATTAGCTGCCAGGAAATGCCTGACCCAGACATTACTAACGCTATTATACATAATAAAAAAAATAAAGAAAATCTAATTACCTTCCTGCATGTTAGAAAGCTAAAAACTGAACATCCTTGTTTCCAGCATTTGTGTTTTCCTAGGTGTTAATCACTAGTATAGTTATCAAACCAGAAACTGATAATAATTCATTTGGAGTCTGTAATAATAGTTGGTGCTGATTTTTCACCCTTAGGCATAAACCCAGATAAGGCCCTTTTGCACCACACTAAATCATTAGAAATATTTCATTCATCATAAATGTAAAGACTAACTATCATTTCAGTAGCATTTCAAAAGACAGGTTTCACAGTGACTTTAGACTACTTTTTTATATTTTTAGACACCTTTGTGCTGGTACAGGGATAGTAAACATTTTGGAAAGAATATAAGTAGAATTTTTAATGCCAGCCACCACCCAATGCAAGTTGGAAATAAACACATAGAGAAATGATCTGCGACCCAGTCCAGTTCCTATTCTAGAATAAAAACATAAAGTCTCTCTCACAATTTCATGACTGAGTGATTAATATTTTTTTCTTTGATGTAGCTTCTCATATTTCAGATGCCTTTTATTTTTTCCCTCAAATGCACCCTACGAGTTTTGTTTCATTTCACATTAAACTTTAGATACGACTCATTCTTTTCCCACTGCTTCTACTTCATCCATTTACTACTTGTTGTTTTTGTGAACAAATCTCACCTCTTTTGACAACTGTTCTGGTATTCTTTGAGACAAAGCTTTTGTTTATTATTTATGAAGGGAAATTGTTGCTACAAAGGAGTTCCCAGAGCATTGATTTGAGATGGGAACCATGACTGAACAAGCAGAGAGGTGGAGCTATCACCTGGGAAATGGAAGGCAGATTGAATAAAGAAGTAGTCCATCTGGAAAATGTTGTTGTCTTCCCCTCTGAATGCCCAGGCATGACAATATTTCTGCTGTGTGTTTTATCTCGTGTACAAACTGCAAATTGCAGCTACTGCTATTTTTTTCTATGAAAACAAACACTTCCACCTGCTCCAGATCAGCTTCCGTGTGAAATTTCATGTGTCCTTTTTTCTGAATATTTTCCAAAGGTTTTATGTTTTCACATACATATTTTTACCTTGTTGAGTTCAAAATTTGTTTTTGAGTAAATGCTTTTTGTGATTTGTATATCCCCTGCTGATTTAAAATCCTAGAGAAAATAAGTTAATAAATCAGAGCAGATCCAGGAGGAGTTATACAACTCAGATAGCATAATCTTACTTAGGTAAATATGGCAACACTAGACTGAAATGATAAGCCACATTATAATGTACAAGTTCATAGCTATAAAAGACAAAGAAACAAAGAGAAGTCTAGCTATAGCTTTTTCCTGCTTGACTCCCTATCCTTAGAACCATATTTAGTAATAGTGTGCAAATATAACATTACAGAAATATCTATTGACCAAAAACTGATTGAGCCCAAAGATCCTGAAATTCTTATTACCTGGATTTATAAAATCCACTGTATTTAAACCCTGTGGCCAGTTCTGTTCTCGAGCATCTGGAGATGCATTGATTCATCAGCAATTACTATTATGCAGATGCTGCTGTTCAGTGACTTTGTAGTACAGAGATTTAACCTGTAATTAATTTAAAATGTTCCAACTGTCACAGAGAGATACATGCAATGAATACTTTCCAACACACTGTATTTGCTCTAAAATGCAGCCAGAATTTTGATCATTCAGTACCACGGTGTACAGGGTAGAAACCTACATAACCTCTTTAGACCTCATATTGATTTATGAATGTGTCAAGGAAAGAGCCATTAACACAGAAAGCATAAATGATCTTTAAGTGTATCTATCATGTGAGCCAAAAGAACAATTGCCCAAACTGTTGCCAGTCACAGGAGTTCAAGCCCAAGGGCAGAACATGGCCCAGGGTCCATAACCTCTCTCCCCTTGTTTCTCTATTCCATTATAATCTCCTAAATCACATGCTTTAAGAGTAATAGTAATGATTTCTTAACACGGTTCTCTCCTGAGCTGGTAAAACCAGAAAGAAACAGTTGTCTAGTGCTGTTTTTATTTTATATTCCAGTTTAATTTACTACCTATTCTGCTAACTCTTCTTAGATATGTGGGGAAACCACTGAACTTAGATCAAAAAGAATATTTTTGCACGCAGACTTAAAAGTTTACAATAATATTTTCTTTGAACATGATGTTCTTTACTTATTTTGGATTAGTATAAAAGCCTGGAACTGAGTCCCATTGATTTGAGATATCTACTTTTGATCACTGTTGCTTAAATTACAATGACATTTTCTCTAGTTCCAGCTCCAAGGACACAATCCCGCTTCTTGTTTGGAATGACAGGTTCTGCATGAAAAATCACTAACACAAGGTGTCAATGCAAGGTCTGCTTAGTGTAGTGGGTTAATGAACTAGCTTTGTGCCTTGAGGGAAGATGAACTTGTAGCTAGTTTTGATCACTAATGGAATAAGAAATGGTAATTCTGAACAGATCCTCTGTGCTCATCTGTGCAGTGCAACACCCACACCGTGTTTCAGTAAGCACAGCTTGAAATTATTAGCACAATTTATTTATTATTCACCCAGTACCGGATTTCAGTCAGCACCTCAGCAGAGCTGTGTGCCGTACAAACCAGAGCTATAAAACAATACCTTGCAGCCCAAAAGGGAGCAAAAGTCTCTCACCAAAGATGGGATGGGTATAGAAGTTGGCCAGGACATTATTTAGCATAGCAGATTACTTTACAGAGTAAAGTAAAAAAATGCTGGCTTTTAGCCTTTTACTTTTGTGAGGACCCAGCTAAGTACGTATCTCGCAGGTGCCTCAAGCTCTTCTCCATCCCTAGGCACTGCAAATGGTCCAGGAGGGCTCTGCTGGCACAGAGACCCTGGGAAAGCCAGATCCCTTCTTATGGCAGGCAGGAATTGCAGACATGTCAAGGTAGTGTCCTGACTCTGCATTCAGCTCAGTGGCATCTCTCTCCTTCTCTCTTGTGGCATGAGGTGATTTGCATGGGGCCAGGAAGGTGAGCCATGCCACAAGTAGGGCAGTGAATCCACCAAAAGGCAGCAGGAAGTCTCAAGCTGGCGAGATGCTGATGGTCTGAGAGCAGCAATGGATCCATTACATCTTTTTTCATCTTCCTGGTGAAGCCATGCACTACAACTGGACCAAGCAGAGCTGTCCTATTTGCACCCACTGAGAAAATGTTACTGCTTAGCTTCACTCCTGATGAAGCGAACCTAAGCTGGAATTGAGCCTGAAATATACCTTTCACTTGAAAAAAACTTCAGTTAAGCATTATGTAACAATTTAAAGAAATCGGGATGATTGGAGAACCTGGAAATGTACAGATACCTCTCTGATAACAATGCACTAGCACTTATTTGAAACATCACTGATTGCTAATCAAGTGCCTGAGAACTGCTTTCACAGATCACATCCCTATTTTGATAGCTGTTGTACATACATGAAACCAAAAAGGACATTAATTCATCACTAACTTCATAATATTTGGCAGTATGAAAGCCAAAATGCTGTCCTTCTGGGTGAGAATACATGACCATGGTCTTGTCCCTGAGATTAAAGTTCCAACAAAGAAAAGCATGTGCCCTTACTAGGGCTGGTATGAGACTTCCACTCACAGAGATGCTCTGTGTATGCAGAATACGCAAGCCTCCAGTTCTTTTGTTTCTCTTGCTTTCACTGTCTACAGATCCTAAATGCCAAAAGACACCTCACAACTTAATTATGTTGCTGAAGTCAAGTCACACTCCTTGAACTTGTAGGAAAGCATGATGAAACATGCAGAGGTCCTTCGTTTCTGAGAGACTTCGTTCTGCACATGCGTATTAACCCTCTCTGTCTGGTAAACACAAGTTGTGCCTCAGAAGGTACTGTTACACGTGAGGAATGGAAATGCCTAATAAAGCCCGTTATAAAAGAGTAATGAAGGACTGAATGTTAAAAGCCAGGCCATAAACACCTTTAAGACAACCATAGCAATGATTTAACTTTCTATTCCTTTGGAGGCCAGCATAGATATCCAGTTTCAGACTACACTGGAGAAATTTTCTTGGTTTTGTCGAAAGAATAAAGGTTGTTCTCAACAAGGTACTTCCATTTAATCTATTTCCCAAACTGAAAGGAAATATAAGGCCCGAGTTTTAGCATCAATCAATAAATGCAGCTACAGTTTAATATAAACGTTGCTTTTCATTACTTTATGCTATAACAACTTAATTTGATGTAAAAGCTGTAAAAACAAGAATCAGGGCACTAGATATTT
The DNA here is from genome assembly GCF_000695765.1 of Mesitornis unicolor. Classification (NCBI taxonomy): domain Eukaryota; kingdom Metazoa; phylum Chordata; class Aves; order Mesitornithiformes; family Mesitornithidae; genus Mesitornis; species Mesitornis unicolor. Next base: position 3,853 of record NW_010189218.1, on the reverse strand, counting down.
AACAGAAGGCCTCTTCAGGCTGACTACTGTAAATAAGAATGAAGAAGAATGTTCCCACATGTGGTACATTGGCAAGCAGGAGCTAACTGAATTAATAAAATGATCCCAATTTCATGGTATTGAAACTAGCTTTGGAACAGAACTACCTATGGCCTAATAAAGACCTTGGTCTGTCTGTTGCCTTAATTCTTCTGTTATTTAAAGGAACTAGCAATAGAAACCTTAGACTTTCAATAATACTGAACACTTTGTGAAAATGAATGCTAGCAGTTGTAGCTTCTAATTCAGCACGATAAAATAAGAAGTTTCCTTCTTTTTCTGTCTTCCACCCCCCAATTTTTTTCACTGCAAATGACATTTCCCATTTGCTGTTACTATACTCTCATTTAAATCTGTATTTATGTCAGTGACAAAAGCATGCAAATGCATATTTCCTTTTCCCTTTTACAGAGGGGAAATTGTGGGGAAGTTTTCCACGTGAAAATTGCCTTATCATTTTCTAATCATGTTTACCTGAGTTCAAGTGCAAGACAAATTCAGAGTCCTGGTTGATTTGGATTCTTCACCCCTAACAGTAGAAGATTAATTTCCTGGGACATGATTGGAGATCTGCTGGAGACCTCCTTCACTTACTGGAGCTGCAGGTAAGACACATTCCTTAAGGTAAGAGCATTAAAGGATAAGGTAGCTCTAGTTAACATGCTGTTAGTATGCAGTAAATATTTTCAACGTCATTGAAAGATGTTCTTGACAGATTTTATACAAGCATAGTAACATAACTTGCAACTGCTTGGGGTTTTTTACCCCCCTTATCAATACAGCAGTATGGACTTGAATACTGGCGCCTCCTAAAACTGCTCTTTCTTTCTTCTAGTCAAGCGTAATCTGTACTAGGATAGCTGTGTCCAAGTGGGATAAATTAGTTTAACCTCAGCAGTGTTGCAGCTTTGCACCCAATTGGTGCTCCTGGACAGGACTCAAGTCTGCCTCTCAGGAATGTTCTGTGGACAGGAAAGTCTGAATCAGTTTTCAAGAGATTTTTGTCTTTTAGCTATTCCTTTTAGAAACTCTATGGCAACATTGAAACAAGGTTCACTCACTAGGGTGCTTTTGAAGATGTTACAGCACTGCAAATAATGCTGGATACTAATGGTTCAGGCTGCAGGGTAAGTACAAGTACAGGATTCCTGCTTTATTTAAATAGAGTGCTTAGAGAATGCATTATATTTAACTATTATTTCAGGGTCAGAGACAGTTTTGTACTTTATATTGCCCACAGGTGCAGCAGGAAATTTACTGTCATCAACTGACATTTGAAACCCTATATAGATAGTAAGTAATGGGGAAATAGAGGCAAGGGACCAAACAGGAACAGTAGGACAGACTTAAAGCAAATTTCAGAAAGCCCAGATGGCTACACTGAAAATTAACTTCACAGCAGGAAGACAAGAGCTAATCCCCTTTCAAACTTGTTAGTAAGCCGGCTGAGAACCTGGCCATGGTTACTGGCCACAGCATAACAAAATATATGTTTTTAGGGATAGTAAAATATCAGTATATGAACATTATGTTCTGTAAACTAAAATATAAGTAAAACATTAGAAAGATTAACCTTAGCAAACAGAAGAGTTTCACCAATGGAATTAAGTACACAGTCTCCCTTGCTGCTTGACTGTCCTTCAGGCAGTAACCAGCCACTGCAGGGAGGTTTCCAGTTATCGATGTACTCCTCTTGTACACCTTCGAGGTACTTGCAAGGATTGCAAGACATGAAGTCCCTAGAAACATGCTTTGACTGTGCACCACAGGCACTTGAAGGCTTGCAGGAGTCAGGAGCTGATCTTCAGAGAAAACTGGCTGTGCATCGTGGGCTCTGGAAGAGGATCCCCCTGCATCTGCACCCACGGCCGGACAGAAACAGCGGCCTGGGAGGACTGCATGGTATCCATGCCTCACCAGGAGGACAGGAGGGAAGAGCTACCAACAAGGAGTATCCTGATTTGTGTATTGCAAGCACAAGGTGAAGGACTATGGAGAAAAGAGGCAATGTACCATTTAAACATATGCTGTCTATACTTATCTTTGAGTGCCAGTGAGATGCCATGATGCAACCCCATACAGTGATCTGCATATAATTTCTATAGGGTTGCAGAATAACCATCCCACACCTGCTTTGAACACCAGGTGACTTGAGTCCACCAACTGCTCAGAATACCCTGGTGGTAACCACAGCTACACCATAAGTTGAGAATTTCAGTGCCTACTCCTCTGTGTGCTTACCCTTAAGAAATGCAAGGTTGTTTTACAGTGCAGGTGGAATTCACTAAATTCAATATTGATATCAGAAAGTCTCTGAAAATAAAGAGCGTCCCCTCCTCATTCACCAAATTATTCCAAGAACGCCAGAGAATTCAATAGCCTCTGCAAGATGGAATGGAGTATTTGAATATAAAAGGAGAAACATAGTAAAACAAAACCTAAAACCAAACAACTTATCAAGCTGATAAATTCAGGATCCAAACCAGGAAACAAAGCCACTGATCAAAAAACCCTAGCAACTTCTTCTGCAGATCAGAGTCCTCGCAGGGGCCTCTCAACACTCCATGAAAGAAATCCTCCACTCACAAATCAACTGAATTTCAAAGACGAAGGAGAAAAAGTGAATTTTAAAGCAGTCAGGAGGAAACAGACTTTGTTTCACAGTAAGAGCTCCACCAGGAGTGTTGTGCAGAGCTCCTGGCAGTCACAGAAAAGTCCAGGTTAAGCATTTTGAGTGGACTACTACATGCAACCAAATCTAACGCAAAATAGGGAGTTGGCAGACCATCCGTACAGAGAGTGATGCATGACACACTGTGATCAACAGTGGATGAAAATGCCCGTAAAAGCTGAATATAGGGGTTATACTCTAAAGCATGGGAAATACTGAAAAGTATTTCAAACTACACAATCTTTCTCTCTGTTCTTCAGAGGATGGTATGAAACATCTGGCACTGAAGGAAATACAGTATAATTTAGGGCTGTATGTTTCCACCCCAGTAAGAGGACATTAGACTCTTTAGGGTTTGTTTGCTTATTTGTTTGTATGTCAAATATTTTCTTTCCTAATATTTTCTCTTCAGTTGTAAGATTTGTATATTAATTGTGTGTAGACTGTCACTGTCAGTATATATCTAGACTTGAGACTACAGATGTCGTTTATATTATCAGGGCAAATCTGTACATATTGAATTAAAGTACTTCTGTTTAGATGCATATGTCATTACTAGTCTGAGGTTTGGTAGTTACCCTGGGGAGAGTGTTTGGTCTTTTAGGTCTGGCTGTATTGTACTGCCAATATGAAAACAATTGTGTGTCAAGGACCATTAGGTCAATGCAATTTCTCCTATGATCAGAGGAAGTCTGATATTGCATTATGTCTTGTACCTGGGGAAATATTTTTTGCCTGTAAAGTTTTGCCATTGCTTATGACAATTAATTCTACAATACAGAGAATTTGTCCAGAGATTTTTACATACATCAACAAGTGTGAATTTCCTATCATATAGTTAAAGTATCTGAGGCAAAAGTAAAGTAAATAATTTGTTCAGTGATAAGACACTGTAACAAAGCAGATCAGGTAAAGAAAAGAGCCTGCAATAAAAACAGCAGGTTCACACATCAGTAATGTTGCTCGTCAAACTACATATCTAGCTCTTCAGTTGGGATATTTTCACAGAATCACAGAATGTCATAAGTCGGAAGGGACCTCAAAAGATCATCCACTCCAACCCCACTGCCAGAGCAGGATCATGTAGACTGGGTCACACAGGATCGCGTCCGGGCACGTTTTGAATGTCTCCAGAGAAGGAGA
>NW_010189217.1:5162-5422 GCF_000695765.1 Mesitornis unicolor | reverse complement strand
CATCCAGATCACTAATGAAGATATTAAATAGGGTCAGGCCCAATATCCAACCCTGAGGGACCCCACTTGTCACTGGTTGCTAGTTAGAGAATGAGCCATTTACTACCACCCTATGCATCTTTTTCGGTGTTTGTGGTTTGACTAGTAAACCAAGAAAGTACGAGAGTGTGACAGATGAACGGATGATGTGATTATGTAGGTGTGCTTTCATTGAGAAAACAGGGCTGAAAAGCCCTAGTAGAGACTTGCTTATAGCTGAA
>NW_010189217.1:0-4984 GCF_000695765.1 Mesitornis unicolor | reverse complement strand
ACCTGGGTCCTCCTTGGAACCCTTCTTGTATATAGGGGTGACATTAGCCTTCTTCCAGTCTTTGGGCACGTCTCCCAATCTCCACGACTTCTCAAAGATTATGGAGAGCGGCCTCGCAACATCAGCCAGCTCTCTTAGCAACCCTCAGGTGGATGGCATCTGGGCCCATCGATTTATACAAGTCAAGCTCCTGTAATAGTTGACACACCAGCTCTTCCTTCACTGATGGCAGGTCTGTGTCTGCTTCAGTATGGGCTATTGTTTCCATGGCCTGGGACACACTGGTAAAGACAGAGGTGAAGAAGTTGTTGAGGTGTTGAGGACCTCTGCCTTTTCAGCATTGTTGGTGACTAGTTCACCTCTCCTGTTCAATAGTGGGCCAATATTCTCCTTCTGTTTCTGCTTGCTGTTAATATATCTGAAGAATCCTTTCTTGAAGTTTCTGACATCTCTGGCCAATTTCAGTTCAAGCTGAGCTTTTGCTTTCCTAACTGCATCCCTGAATGCCCTGGCAATGCCTTTGTAATTTTCAACTTTTTTTCACTTTTCCATCTCTGGTACATTTCCTTTTTGGTTCTGAGCAGACCCAGAAGATCGCAATTAAGCCAAGGGGGTCTCTTGCTCTGCCTGCTTCCCTTGCCAATAGAGGGGATGAACTGGTTTTGTGCATCTAGGAGAGTGTTCTTGAAAAGCTCCCAGCACTCACTAGCTCCTTTATCCTCCATGGAAGCTTCCCATGGAATCCCTTCCAACTGATCCCTAAGCAAGCCGAAGTTTGCTTTCCTAAAGTCTAAAATCTTTGTCAAATCAACTCCATTTTAAACTCCAAGCAAATCAACTCCATTTTAAATTTGTTAGGTAAATTTTCAGATGAATACTTCTCCGTTTTGCTAGTATCTGGAACTGCACATGAGTTTAATAAACAGCAAAAAATCTGTTGGAAATGCTTTCCGTTCTTTCTCCAGTGATGGAGATTTCTTTATACGATGCATTTGAATACTGTAGTGCCGAAGGAAGAAGACAGCAAAACGTAGAAAAAAACCACATAGATGAAAAATAGTAATGCTATTTAGTTACAAGAAAAAACTTTCAGGTGCCTAAACACAAGGCTCTAGCAGTATTTGAGAAACCAAAATAGCTGGCAAGCACACCAGAGGATCTTTAACAGTCATCTATCATTCTATAATAGCACTTCTATAGGCCAAGACACTACCTCAAATATCTGAAATGGCACTAGATGCCTGAAGGTAAGTTGCTGAATAACTCCCAACATGCTTTTCCTCTAGCCTTATGTTTAGAAGTACTTAATAGTGAAAATTGAAACTACCTTAAAGACTACTTAAGTATTGAAAATTATTTTCTCTCCTTAATTTAAAATATTTATCATTTTATATCTGTTCCTTTTCTATAACTTCCATTTTGCAGGGTATTATAGAATTAATACAGAGTAAATAAATGGACCATTCACACCTGAAGTGACTCCATCACTTCCCTGGGCAGCCCCTTCTAGTGCCTGATAAGCCTTTCCAGGAAGAAATTTTTCCCCATATCCAATCTAACCCTTCCCTGACGCAACTTGAGAACATTTCCTCTTGTCCCACCACTTGTTACTTGTAAGAAGAGACCAACACCACCTCGCTACCCACTCCTTTCAGGGAGTTGTAGAGGGCGATAGGGTCTCCTCCTCAGCCTTCTCTTCTCCAGGCTGAAAGGTTTTATGCCTGAATCATAGAATCATAGAATTCATTGGGTTGGAAGGGACCTTTAAAGGTCATCTAGTCCAAACCACCCTGCAGTGAGCAGGGACATCTTTAACTAGATCAAGTTGCTCAGAGCCCCATCAAGCCTTTATTTTTGATACTTTTCTATTTAAGAATGTGAAACTGGCATTGTACTGGTATAGCATTTTATGTGGATATAACTGTCTAAAGGTAACTAATACTTTTTGTCATCTTAAGCTGTTAAAGAGATTTTATCATGGGAAACAGAATTTTCTGACAGTATTTAATTGACCACTTCTTGGACAGTTTATTGATTCTTGTAGACTCTCTCTTAATAGTGAGGCAACTATTTTTTTTTTTCATTTTACTTTTCTTTTAAGCCTCTTTTTATATTTTGGAAAATCTTTTGGAACACTGTGTCCAAAGTGGCACTTGCACTAAATTTGTTGGTAGTTGCAAAGCTGCTGAAAATGTAAGTGAGGTATAGGGCATTACCCTAGTAGGAGTGTTTTAAAAACTTACAGCTACTAAGGACAATTTGTGATAGAAACTATAAGAATTAATTTAATATATATATCATTGTGAGGTTACCTAACATTCTTTAAGTCATACAAAACCAATGACTATCTGTTTTAACACATTGATTAAATCATATCACTTTTTTTACTTCTATAAAACTTTTCTATTTTGCAACAATATTATTCTTTTGTAAGATTGCACAAAGTAAAACAGCTACATAATACTTTATAGAAATCCACTTATCTTAAAAGCCTTCCAAATAAGAAAAATATGTATGCTAGAGTTAAACATTTTCAGCACTCAGACACATTACATTGTTTCCCAGTAAATGTGACTTGCATTTATTTAAAGCACAATGTTGTATTTCATATTAAAGTAAAAGAATTGATATAAAATTGCATACTGCAGTAATTTAAAAGATAAGGCAAGTAGGAAATGTATAGATTTCATGACTGATATGTACCTATTTAAATGTTATTTAGCTCACTCGATAACTTACTTTGCCCAGTAGTTCCCCCAGTGTGACATCTTCATGACTTAGAGCCCATTTCTTGTCCTATGGAAAAGAAAGGAAGGAAGAATTTTCAGTCTGTGTACTTACTATAAAATAAATTTCAGCCAATAGAAACATACCTAAAGAAGGATTTTATTCAGAACACTCAATTGACACCATCCTAAGAAGTTATAAGTTCAAGAGTTTGCAAAACATGTTTTAGAAATCTTGCTTTACAATAAGATATTGAAATAGACTCTTGTATTGGGTTTTCTGTGAGGGGTTTTTTGTTTTGTTTTTGGTAGTGGGGGTGGGCTATGGAGATAGCCCTGTAAGAAGGTACCTGAAAAAGCCCCCCCAGCTCCAATGTCAGACCCACCTCTGACACCCTCTCTCTCTCTCTCTCTCTCTCTCTCTTTCTTTCTCTTGCACCAGCTCCAACCAGTGTTGCTCCGGGTGCAGGTGATGTGGCCCCAGCCCCGGCCCTGCCCCAACTTAAGCCTAAGCCCTGCTGCAGCTTCAGCCCAAAAGAGAGAGACAGGGACTCTTCAGAACCATCAGAAGGGACCTGCAGTGGAGAAAGAAGTGGGACCTGAGGAGAACAACTTCAAAAAACACCAAGGTTGGTTTAAGAAAGAAAGGAGAGGGGGCAGGAGGAGGACGCAGAGCCAAGGTTCCCCCTGAAGCCTGTTGAGTTCACCAGTGAGGCAGAGCCTCATGAGCAGGTGGCTGCCCCTGAAGAAGCTGCGAATCCAGGCAGTGTGTGCTGGAGCAGCTCATGTGTGAGGGAACTGTGACTGTGGGCAGACCCACATTGAAGTTTTGTGGACTTGGGCTGAAGTAGTTTTGTGCGTGAGGGAACTGTAGCTGTGGGCAAACCCACGTTTGGACTTTTTGTGGAGGACTCTTTTTTTCTCCTGTGGGAGGGATACCACATGGAAGCAGAGGGAGGCTGGAAGGATTCCTCCCCTACTCCTGAAGAGGAAGGAGCGGCAGAGACCACATGGGACAAACTGACTGCAACCCCCATCCCCCCTGTCCCCCTGGACAAAGTGGTGGGGAGGTGAAGAAACCAGGAACAAAGCTGAACCCGGGAAGAAGGGAGGGGTGGGAAGGAGGTGTTTGGCTTTAAGATCTGGTTGTATCTCTCACTGTTCTACTCTGATGTTGTTGGTAACAAATTAAAATTGTTTTGTTTTTTCTCCCTATGATGAGTGTGTCTTCTGCCCGTGACCATTTAAGTGGTGAGAAGCCCTCCCAGTCCTTGTCTAGCTCCATTTTTGGGGCATTGTGGTGCTCAGTTGCACACTGGGCCTAAACCAGGACAGACACATGGATTATCTGACAGACCATTCATGAGAGATTAACTTTCCCATTGTATTACAATCAACAAAACAGAAATTGTAACCCAGAACTACTCTCTACAATCTAATTTCCCTCCCCTTACCTGTAAGCTTTTTTGTTACGCTCCTCAATTTCTGCCTTGTCTCTCTGGTTCAGTGAAAATCTTCAACACTATGAACACAGCTTTTTTTTTCCAAGAGGAAAATATCAGAAGACAACTCTCCTCATGACTCTTTATATAGCCTTCACTTTGTGTATTATCATCGAGCTGCTTCTTTATTCAAGTGCCATTTCATCCAAGCTCAAGATTGGAGCATCCCAATGAGTAGGAAATGAACTAAGGGAGCCAGGAGAACTGCATGGCTGAGCAGGGAGCTACTGGATAAACTCAAGTGGAAGAAAGAAGTTTATATAACATGGAAAAAGGAGCTGACCACTTGGGAGGAATCCAAGAATGTTGTCAGAGGATGTAGGAATGAATCAAGGAAAGCTAAGGCCTCCTTAGAATTAAACCTGGCAAGGGAGGTCAAGGACAACAAGAAAGGTTTCGTCAAGTACATTGGAGGCAAAAGGGAGGCTAGAGGAAATGTGGGCCTGCTACTGAATGAAGTGGGTGCCCTGGTGATGGAGGATACGTGATGGAGGATACAGAGAAGACGGACTTATTGAATGCCTTCTTTGCCTCTGTCTTTACTGCTAAGGCCAGCCCTCAGGATTCCCAGACCTTTGAGACCACAGAGGAAGTCAGGAAAAAGGAAGACATTGCCTTGGTTGAAGCGGATTGGGTTAGAGAACAATTAAAAAAACTGGACATCTACAAATGCATGGGCCCTGAAGGGATGCACCCACGAGTACTGAGGGAGCTGGCGGAGGTCATTGCTAGGCCACTCTCCATCATCTTTGAAAA
>NW_010189216.1:0-524 GCF_000695765.1 Mesitornis unicolor | reverse complement strand
CGTGGACGAGATAGCCAAATACAAAATGGCACAGGCCAAAGCTTTGCTTCATTATAGAAGCACTTCTCATGGAAGGAGAAATCCAGCAAGAGCTTGTGTTTTGATTTAGAGTTGATCGTTAGCCATATTGAAACCATGCTCCGGGGAGCTCCAGTGAAAGCCTGGTGGCAAACGATGCCTTCTCAGGGAAGCAATGAAGCGTAGAACCAAAAGCTTTGAGGGTCTACAAATTGGCGTAATAGAAAAGACAAGAGCCACAAACCGTCTTCAGTCCTAGCATCTTTGGTGTGAAAGAAGATCTTGACCGTTTCCATTGGAGAGACAGCTCCTAAAAGCAGCCACGAAAATTGGACTAGAACGTGGATGATTTAGCCAAATACAGAATGGCACAGGCCAAAGCTTTCTTTGGCTACATAAACACGTCCTAGGGAAGGAGAAATGCAGCAACGACTTTTAGTCCAAACCCATTAGAGGTGTGAGTTGGAGTTGAACTTTTGCCACGTTGAAACCAGGTTGTGGGCAGC
>NW_010189215.1:0-30552 GCF_000695765.1 Mesitornis unicolor | reverse complement strand
AACATTCTGTGATTCTGTGATTCTGTGAGAGAAAGGACGAGGGGAAGAAAGTAGGTGGAAGAAAAGTCAAAGGTACTTAAACTTCTAGAAACATACCAAGGCAGAAATGGTAAATTGATACACGTCTCTATACACACAGCGTGACACCAGTAGCCTGTGACATTCTCAGGCACAAATATCAAAGAGGCTGAGCCTTAAGGAATTTAAAGGATTAGAGACAGGTAAATAATTCATGAGCATGCTCACAAGTACAGGAGAAAGACTACAATGGGAGCAATGCGAGGCCCACCAAACACCAGCTGGTGCCGAGCCCTTCCCACCTGAGCATGCTGCTCCCTGGCACTGCTTGTCTCAAACTGGACATTTCTGAGTGAAGTCCTGACCAAGACTGAAACATGTTTTAACTCTGCTCTTCCAACCCCTCCTTGTACTTCTGCAGCATGATGTCAGACCTCAGGGAGTGCTCTAGAATTAGCTCCCACCTAAAATGCCCCAATGTCACGACTTTCAGAGCGGGGAAGACATCATCTAGCCAACTGCCCAAACTTGTGGAGGTGCTGTTCCACAGAGAGCTACCAAAACCTTTTCCTGGGGTAAGGCAGTTCCCCAGTATGTGGGCAGCATGTGATGCAGCATGGCTTTCTCACTTGGCGTGGCAGAGCACTCTCTGATGTTCTTGCAGCCATCCCTGTCACCCTGGGAAAGGCTTGTGTGGGGATCAGCAAAGGCAGAAACGCTCTTTGCTGATTCTCCTTCCAGCATTATGAATGCACATCAAGACTTAAAAGATGCTGTTCCAAAAATATTACTTGTACCCCTCTCAAGTGAAGCAATTAACATAACTGGTTGACTGATTTCCCTAACCAAGTATCTAAAGCAATGCTACTATATTAAATACGCTTCAGTAAGTACTTGTCTCACTCCCAGGATAAAATATCACTTTAATAACCTCAGCAATAAACACAATACCTGCAAAACCCACATGATGTGGAAAGCAGAATGGGATGATGAGGATGTTGCCAGCTTCCCAGCACATATAAACTCCACCAAAACCACAGAAAAGTTGGGGAAGGGGATGGCTGACCACATCAGACTTCCATGGGCAAGACTTGAGTAAAATAGCTCAGCTGGGAGTGATTAAACTTCTGACAGACCGTGGCAGCCCAGCACCTGCTGTCACTCTTCAGGCCAAGTGACTGAAGGGATAGTTCATTAGATGAACTTGGAAGAAAGCTTTGGCTCCCAAGATCTAAAAAAAATTGCCCCTCACCTCTCCTTCCCTTTTTCCCCATCTCCTGGCCTGGGCCAGCTGGGCTGTGCCCTCCACAGCCACTGGTCCCTTCCCAACAGCTCAAACCTATCAGCTACCTGCAAAGTCCCTTCAGGGAAGTACGGGAGACACTAGACTTTGACATGTGTGACCTTATTTAATGCTTGGCTCTATTAATGTGCCTCGTGCTGTCACGAGAATGGAGCCAGGCTCTTCTCGGTGACAAACAATGATAGGACAAGAGGTAATGGGCACAAGCTGGAACACAGGAGGTTCCACTTAAATTTGAGAAGAAACTTCTTCTCAGTGAGGGTGACAGAGCACAGGCCCAGGCTGCCCAGAGAGGTTGTGGAGTCTCCTTCTCTGGAGACATTCAAAACCCGCCTGAACGCCTTCCTGTGTAACCTCATTTAGGTGTTCCTGCTCCGGCAGGGGGATTGGACTGGATGAGCTTTTGAGGTCCCTTCCAATCCCTAACGTTCTGTGATTCTGTGATTCTGTGAATTTTTGTCACACTGGGCTCTGTTATACCACAAGATATTATTTCTCTGTTTTATTTAATAATTCTTTTTTTACCTCCACGTGGGCTTGTTTCCCCGTTTTGTTTTAGCTCTAGTGCAATTTTTTTAATTTTAGCGGGACTGTTGCAACTTCTATGAGGTCTTACAGTAAGCAGAGAGTTAACATGTGATGACAATGCACTTTAAAATCTGATTTTTCTTTACAGATACAGATAAGCCATTCTGGACTTCTTTAATTTCTTAGTCAGCCTCAAGCAGAACACAAGGATAAGTAAGACTGTCTTTTCCTTTCCCACTGTCAGTTCACATTTACTAATTTATTAGAAATAGTTAACCTTTATTTAAATAGACATTACCTACCTCAAACACTAGCTTCATTGTGAGCTAAAAGCTGCTGTAACTCCAACAAAATTACGATAACTTCATATCCATTTCTGCTGCCTTTTTTTTTTCATGGTGTGGTGGGCAAGTGAACTTTTATCTAAAAAAAGAAAAGCCAAACCTTAGATGCCATGCTAAACTTTAGGAATACAGGAGTGGCCTGAAATAGGAAACAGTTTTTTACTGAAATTTCATTTTCTCATGTTGTGACACCTACTTGTTCTCTGGAGTAAATTACCTGCAGAGATTGTATTAAAGAATTTCTGGGCACTGTACTGAAGAATAACAATGGCAATTTCATAGTGATTTCACAGTATTAAGCATGCACCACACAAGAAAACTATCACAGCAAAATCCAATTTGTTACTTTTCCAACACTGGATTTTACTTCTCTTTTGTTTGCAATTAGTTATTACAATTTCATCAAAGTCTCAGTTTCTTCTTCCTCTTTAAGTGTAGCACAGTCAGAATAAGATGTAACTAATAATTAAGTGAATTGGACTTGGCTTAGTACACAGGAAATTGAAGATAATTCAAAAACTTTATCCATTAGCAACTTATAAATTCATACAGTACTTTGGTTATTTTTAGAAGAGAGAATATTTAAATATGTGATTAGAAAACAAAAGTATTTTTCAGGTCTACTGAAATGATAAATTCTTTTACCTGCATGTAGAGATGGCTGCACTAGAATTTTAAGGGAAGCTGTTGTTCAAGTAAGTGGAGATTGACCTGAAAGAGAAATGTAAATGGGAAAGCATCAGAAAATCACGGTATGAAAGAATGATGCAGAATCTTTTCAAAAGAAGAAAAAGCATCATGAATATAGTGAGAAAGGAAAGAGAAATATCTAAAGCAGTAGTGAAATTAGATCGATTTGGATCTTTTAGACCCTAGAGGAGTGAACAGTAGGACTGAAAAGAATATTTCAAATAGAAATTATGTAGAAAATGCTAAGGCAACGTTTGGCTGGTCACAGTTCTGACCTTTCTCTGTAAAGTAAGAACCTGATTCATCAGCCAGATAATGAAGCTTACAAGTGCTGTTCAATCAATTCAAACCCTGTTCTGCACATAGAGAAGTTAAAAATTGAGGTGTAACTCTGAAATATGTAAGACTTTCGTCAGCAGGGATGAGAGCTGGAAAACAGAGTCACCAAGTGAGTTGTTCCATCAGGAAAGGATGCCAACAGCTGTCTGAGCTGCTGCCCCTTTCTTGAATGAAGGAACCCAATATTCAGAAAGTAAATATGAGATCTGGAAAGCTTTCCTGAAGAAGGACACTGCCACATGTCCTGTAAACTCAGCACTTTGACAATGTTTTCTCCAGAAGGACAGCAAAAAAGTAGAGGTGCTAGAGTTGTAATTTTTTCCACTTTTCATCTTGTATTTTATACTGTCGGCCAGTGGTTGGACCAGGACCTAAAAAAAGAGAGGATTCAGATTCCTAGACTTCACCAACAATGGGAGGTTTAAATGTTGATCCCTGCAATATACCAACAGTCTCCACAGCCACTGAATCCCACCCATAGACCCCTAAGCACAAGGCATTTCTGACCTGAGTTTGATGCAAATTCTGAGATGCTTCTGTGGGAGGACTCACCCCAGCCAACATAGTCTGCAAACGAGTGAGTACAGCTCTCTGGGAAAAATGAACTGTGCCCACCCTCAGCTTGGCAGGCTGCTCAATCACTGCACTTTTAGAAACAGTTGTGTGCAATCACCTACATTTTCTGCCATGGAAGTGATTGGAAATAACGCTGCTATAACAGCAGGGAAGTTGGTCCTGATGGCTGTGCTCAGTGAATGACTTCCAATGGCACCAGACAATGGAAGAATGTCTCATTTCTGGGTCAGGTCTATGCAGGTTTATGCGACAAGTTGTGTACAGAAGAGTAGTCTTGGCATGCACAAAAGTGTAATTCGCAGCCTCTACAGAACTTGAAAGTCACAGGGAAGGTATCCAGTGTTGGTATATAAATGGTAACTGATGCATTTTGGGGCTAGCAATTTTTGACTTGAACACTTAAATTCTACCTTAGCTCTGCTTTTGGCATCAGGTCTTCATACCAACTGGAAATATATTGGCTTGTGTTTCACAGAATATTCACCGGACCATTGAAGAATGGCATTCTAGGGATAAAAAACAGAAACATTTAATTAGCATCTCCATAAAGAGAAAAAGTGATTTGTGTGCTGTCTTTTTTGCCGTAATGGCTGGCAGATAAGAAGGCTACTCTTACATTTAGAGCTGCTAGCTTTGATGTATATTTGCTCAATATGTATGAAACCAGACTGATCATTATGGAGTTCTGCTATTTCAGTCCAATTCATCCCTATTTTCTCTTTGATTTCTCCACTTTCTTCAGTATATTAGTTTTTAGCAGAATGAGTCTGACTCGTCATTTGGAGTTTCAATGCTACATCTTTGATTCATGTGATAAAGCAGCAAGTACAGCAGACAACATCAAGAATCGTCTGCAGAAATGCTGATTTACTATTGCATTGCTTTGTTCTGAAAAAGATACTGAAATAATGACCCTACGGCACACAAAGAAAACATGGACTGGATTTTCAAAATATTAAAACTTGGTTTACAATACAGTTAATGAACTTTCATCTTCAAGTACATGGACCCATAGGATGTCTTTAAATAGAATTCATGACCAAGCCACTGCTGACCAAAACCTAAAAACTGAGATTATATCATAGTTTCACCTGCTCCCCTTCCCTGGATACATAATTTGCAAGGAACTGAGAGCTGCTAACTAGATTCCTGTATAAACATCTGCAATTAAAAATATGAACTAATTTTTTTGCAGTCTGTGAATTTACAAAAACAATAAATTATTCAGTGTGCATATTATATGTTATACTGTTATCTATTTTAACATCAAAAATAGAATTATATTTTATAATCATAGAATCATAGAATGACAGAATGTGTTGGGTTGGAAGGGAGGAGACACTTTCTTTAATCTTCCTTTTCTGGTTGACACACCTGTAGAAGCCCTTCTTGTTTTTCTTGGCATTCCTTGCCAAGTCCAGCTCCAGCTGCACCTTGGCCTTCCTGACCTCATTCCTACACACCTGAGAAACATCTTTGTACTCTTTCCAGGATACTTGTTCCTGATTCCACTGCCAGTGTAGTTCCATCTTGCCTTTTAGTTTGAACAACAGGTCTCAACTCATCCATGCTGGTCTCTTGCCTTCCTTGAGCAGCCCAGGCTGTCTCCAATTTTGACATCCCTGATTAGCTCAGTCACGCTGGTGACCATCAGGTCCAATATCACCTCCTCTTGAGTAAGACTGGCTATTTCATGTCTTCTCCTTGTCTCTCTCCACCAGGCTGATCAGTGTATGGGGCTGCAGAGCTTCCTGGTCTTCCACAGCTTCAGGGGCAGTACCAGCTCTGGCTTCATCTCCTTGCTCACAGAGCACCTCTCCCTGTTGACTACAGCAAGAAGTCCAAGCTGGAGTTCTCCATCTACCCAGCCCCGCAGATGCCCACAGCAGTGGTGGAGCCCTAAAACTCCATCCTCACCACCCATGCCACCCTGGAGCACTCCAACTGCACCCTTATCGTAGACAATGAAGCCATCTACGACATCTGCCACTGCAACCTGGACATCAAGAGGTCCACCTACACCAACCACAATTGCCTCATCAGCCAGATTGTATCCTCCATCACAGCCTCCTTGTGCTTCAATGGGGCCCCAGTCATTGACCTGTTGGAGTTACAGACCAACCTGGTGCCATACCCACACATGCACTTCCCACTGGCCACCTACACACCAGTCATCTCAGCTGAGAAGGCTTACCATGAGCAGCTCTCAGTGGTCGAGATCACCAACACCTGCTTCAAGCCAACCAACCAGATAGTGAAGTGCAACTTCATCAGCCAATTCCTTCAGGACTCAGGGATGAAGAGTGCAGTCAGAGCTGTGCAGTCATGGGCTTGGCTGGGCTTGGCTGTGTCCTGTCTCGCCGCACCCAGGCCTTCACACTAAGACAGCTCCAACATTTGGATGCCATAACCATATGCACTTAGACAACAAAAATTGACATTATACATACCTTAGATGAGGAAAAGTCTTTGAGCTGCAGCTCTCGCAGAGGAATAAGCAGGGGCCCTGCTCTGGCCCTGCTAATGTGGCTGCCTCTGGTCACTCACCAGCACCTGCAACTTTGCCATGGCGCACTTGGGAGTAAAAGTAAAATTTAAATGTCTTCAGAAGACAAAGCAGCTCAGGAGGATGAGCTGCTGGCTTTGGCCAGCATATATGACAGAGATGAATTTAAAGACAACCGAGTCTGCCCAAGGAGGAGAAACAAGAATTTGTCTGGAGTTGCCCGAAAACTTCAAAATTTTTGTGAGTGGCAATTCTAAGGAAAGCCTCCAGAACGGTGAGTTTGAGTACTGTTTGCTTTCTGCCTCCCCTTGTGCCGCATTTTGAACTCCCACCAGATTATCCACCAACTTCCCCACCGGCATTCACCCTCAGTGGAAAATGGCTCTCCCAAGCTCAGCTCAGTGCTCTTTGCAAACATTTAGACAACGTATGGGAAGAGAATCAAGGCTATGTGGTCTTATTTTCCTGGATGCAATTTCTGAAGGAAGAAACACTGAGTTACCTGAATATTTCCTCCCTATATGAACTAAAAATGTGCCACCAAGGGAGTGGGCAGAGTGAGACACCTTTAGTCCCTCTCAAGGATAAGAAGGATGGCAGTGGTGCAGCAGGCTCTGCCGTAGCTGAAGAGGAAATCATAGACTCAAGAGCTGTGCAGATATATTAGATTCAGAATTGCCAGTGATAAATGCACTGTCTTACACAAATATAAATTGCATCCCAAAATTTAAATGAGTATCTCTATAACATTAACTATCATTAATCATGCATATACTACAATAAGCAAGCACTACAATAAGCAAGCATAGATTGATACTTAGCAGTATAGTTAATTCACAGAATCATAGAATGTGTTGTGTTGGAAGGGACCTTTAAAGGTCATCTAGTCCAACCCACATACTATATTGGAGATAGATAGATAGATAGATAGATATACACACACATATAAAATATATTATTTACCTCGGTGTGTAAGAGTTACACAGCTATATTTAAGCCTCTCACACACCAAAGCTTCAGTAACAGTAAGACAGCAGTTAATTGTACCGTTGCACAAAGTCACACCTCATGGTCACTTTACTATATTAGCACTTTATTCTAAGGGTGAAATTAGTTAATGTGGGATTAGATACACACCAAATACATGAAAGATTAACTGGATAGAATGGATTCCATTAACAAATTCCAAAGCAATTTAAAATCATACAAACAGGTAAGTTCATAAACACAGCATTTTAACTGATAGTGCAAGGTCAAAGCCAGAAACACAGAACCAGAAGCCTACAATTTTGTTTCCATTCCTTATTATAGTTTTGATGCTGGCATTCATCAGATTTTTATGACAATGACTAGTCCTTTATTTCATGTGGAAAACACAGGTAGGATGTAATCGTCATGATTATCCTGAAAAATGAATACTCACTTGAAGAAGGAAACTATTATAGCTTGCTTGGGCAGCTGAGTTCACAGTGTGGGAGGATACCGAATCAAGGTAACAGCAAATGTTGTGAGAGGGGAAGCAGAGTCCACTGTGTATTGTGCGAGATTGCATGCATCTATTCTACACAACAATAATAAAATGGGAGAATAAAATGTTACACTGACTTACCTCAAAAAGTGGTCAACAGAACAATACTGAGAGTTTTTAGTTCAGAAATATCCAATATGCTCTTTGCTTTGGAATTGCAAGCCAGCATTTTTACATTTCCAGATTAAAAATAACTACTGAAATATCAGAGCTTGTAGTAGGACATAAAATCCAAATTTCACTCTGATGGTTTGAGAGTTATTGGCAGAGAAAGGTTAATTGTTGATGGGTATAAGAACTCATACTGGTACTGACAGCAATACCAGTATATGCATATCTAATATCTCCTGCAACTGGAGTCTATAAAAAATGAGATAGATTCTTTATTAGTTAAGAGGGAACTAGTCTTTTTTTAAGTCTTCTCACATCGTTATTAAAAAACCTACACAAATGTTTGGTAGCAATAGTTTGCACATACAGAATCATGTATTTACACAGCATAGCAGCCGGTCACTGGAGCACAAGATTAACTCTTCTTTTTTTTTAAGTTCATGCTCTACAGTAACATGCTTTCATTTTAATAAAAGATTGTGTGTCCCTGAGCTATGATTAGTATGCGAATTTTCCAACGTAAACATTCCTATCTGAAGAGAATCACTTAATAGCTCTCTCAATTTTACTACGCATTACCTTCTCTTTTTATGCCGCTGCTGTCTCCTCCACTGCATGACATAAGCAGTGGAAAAAAACAAGCAAAAAGTATCCTCATAAAAAAAAAGATTGCCAAGGGATATCAAACGCACTTTGAAAGCTGTTATCTCCTAAATGTGGATACTCACTCAAGTGACTTTGGGACTCAGGAATTTACGTTGCCAAAATCTGGCTCTATACGTGCATTAAAAACCAAGTTATAAACACTTGGAAAGGCTATAAAGTTTGCTTTTTTGAAGTTTCAAAGTCATCAATATTGAGTCAGTGCACCACTGTAGAGAAGGGGATAGGAAATCAGCAAGTGGCACAAACAGCAAATGGGTGAGGCAAACAAAATATCTATCGGCAGATGTGGGGAGCTCGGTCTTTGATGTCAAACACACTCGCTTTTGAGGCATTTGTCTGCCAGTTTATTTGACTGTCTGTATTTTGTGAGGTTTGAATACCTGAATGAAGCCGAGCTGACAAGCTATTTTGGTAAGAGTCTGAGGTTGTTACCACCACTAAGAATTGCAGCATTATCCCTGCTGAGTCTTTGATCAACTTGTTGCCTAAACTTTGAGTGATTTGTCATTTCTTTCTAGCATGGAGATGGAGTGAATCTTAGAGAGAGTTAGCAGCTTGTCAAAACTGTGACTAATGAACAAAGGAATCTGAAAAATGACTGAAAGAGGCTCTTCTCCTTGGCAGCTTTGCTCCACGTTGGGTGATGGCAGTGGCTAAGAGCTGTGGACATCTCATGCTTTCTTCACTTCCTTCTTTGCTGTGTAGAAGGGAACAAAGACAGACCAGGAGCAAGGCAATCGAATGGGATACTCAGGTTTGGAAAGCACCACAAAATAATTGTGAGGGACCAGTAGCACTGTGTCTGAAAGTACTTAAGGATGAGCACGAGAGGAAAAATGAATGACAGGCATTACATAGTCAGGGAGTATCCAGGTCATTTGGTGACCAACCTGCCCAGTGACCTGTGAGGAGGCATTTGATTGGAAAGAAAGGACAAGTTTCCAGGACATGGCTGGGGATGGCCAAAAGATGCAGCACCAAGGTACCCCCAGGCAGGCAGGTACGCATCACAGTGTCCGCGAGATGCCACACTGCAAATGGTAATAGTCCTCAATGGGGACATGACAACAGCAGCAGGACTGTGTTACTTTTCCAGAACTAAAAAATGCAATTTCTTAGCATAAATGGCTGGTAGAGATGTAGGGAGTTCCAACAAAAGGATTTCTTCATTTCTAGACAAAAATAGTATAAAAACTAATGCTGATAAATTCACTGTAGCTTACCTGCTATTTTGCTAAGAGCCAAGTGATTTACTGTGTTTGTGGGATGATGGGTCACTTTCTTCAAAAGAATTAACTGAAGATGCCAAGCAGCAGCTATTAAAGATGGGTATCATAAACTGAGGCGGGTCAAAATATGTTCTTTCTGCAGGTTTCAAACAAGTCTTATTTATTACCACTGACTTCTAATGCCTACTCAAAATCTAGCAAATTTCTGGATTAGTAAAAGAAATGGAATGTTTTGTCAGCCTATAATGGAGATAAACAGAGTGACAAAGTAATTATATAATTATCAATCTTACAATGATTGCAGGCCAAGTAAGGGAATGACTGATGCAGAGCTCATTAAGCACAGAACTAAAAAAGTGTAAATAATGCCAATCAAACTCAAGTTTATAAAGGCTATATCACTGCCCAACTAATGAGATACCTCATTGTAAGATTACAGGTTGATCAGCGAAAGGGGAAAACATAAAAACCATTTATTTCCAGTCCTGGAGGATTCATTTTAAAAAGTAAAGTTAGAAAGGAACATGGAAAACAATAGAAAGATCATGATGATCTCTCAACACTAAAAACTGTGAACAATCAGTCAGTATGTGATTGCCCAGGATGCACATCTAAGAGGCTCTTTGTGAGCCATCACCACACAGAAGTTAGTTTGAACCAACACAACATACAGTGCAACAGGAGCAGGAAGGGAGCACAAGCAGCACAGTTCCTGGGACTAAGCTGGTGAGTGGTAATTTATGAAGACACTATAAATTGATCGCTTACAATGTTTGCCCATATTCATTTCCTCTCTGTTCTTCCTCTCCCTTTTCCTTTCTACGATCCTTACAGTTTATCTTCTACACCTGTCCCAGTCTGAGTGATGTGTCTACATGTTTATCAATCATTTTCACCTGATAAAGTCTTGCAATTTGTTCATTTTTAAATTGTTCATCCTTCAATGTATAACACTGCACTTCATCCTCAGGTTTTAAACAGCATCTGCTATTTATATGCCAAATGTCATTCGAGAACTTCTCCGTTATTGCCGCCTTCCTCTTTTTACAATGCATCCCATTTTTTTTCAACCAATTCCATTAGCATACTTCCATTTTTCTCCAGAGGACTAGAGAAAACATCAAATAAGATCAGTTCTTAGATTGATTCTTCAGAAATTCCATATCTGAGTCTCAGAGTTCCTCACAGTGCAAATCAAAACGAACTTAAAAGCCTACCAGAAACTACATGGTGAACAAGATTGAAAATGTATTATTCAGGCTCAGCAGAAGGAGATAAGATTCAGGTTTTGGACGCTGGTATAGAAAAATATACTTAAAACTAGAGATATTTTAAAAATAATGAATAGAATTAAACATGACATCATAGTGACTATTTAAAGCTGAAGATATTCTAATCCAAACAATATTTTATAAATGTCATGAGTAAATTTAAATCAGGAAATTCAGCCATTGCTGCTGGATTACATGGTAACATTTGTGTTTTCATGTTTAGAGTCCCAGCTTGACTGCAGACAGAGGTAGAATTCCTGATGGACTGAGATATCCTATTCCCCATATGTACACAGACTTTAAACATGGACCTCCACATAGAAGCTCTCTAGCATTCCTAATGTTTTCACCTCTGTCTCGTCTATGGAGTTATCTACAGCTCAGAGTGGATTTTTCATTTTATTTTTGCCCTCTAATATTACTTTTGATGCCGCAATACATGATTTAATTATGTTAATCACATTGTTCCACATTTATGGTCTTTTGGACTGTCCTAAGCAGACATTAACAATCCATTAATTTTATTCTATTTTTTTTTTCCATAAGAGTTCATGTGACAATTCCAGGTAGAACCTGGCAAATCACTTATAGGACAATTATCACAAAGGTTATGACTTCATGTCAGTTATGAGTTGTACACAAGCACCACCTCTGATAATTAGACGTTAGGATTTCTGCAGAACACATAATTCTCTGGTAAAATCAGTAACAGCCATAAAACAGAACCTGAAGCAGTGTGAAATTGTACATAATGTCTCACATCCATCACGATTTTACTATGCTTGCTGTTTCATGATACAAATATTTTTTGAAAAGTAATGTTTTGTTCTGGACAAGGAATTTTATTAGCATACTTAGCTATTGGATGCTATTGATGTATTGATGTATACTGAGGTGAGTCAGCATGTTTTTCCAAAGAAAACACATGTGCCATACTGTGACATGAAATACAAAGCAGCAACATACTACAGAAAAACAGTTCAAATACTGAGAAGGTTGGATAAAGCAAGCATTTGGCAGCTCTATACCACATTAGCTTTTAAGAAAACAAAAAGTTTCTCTGGACAGAGCCAGGAATTAAAGATAACTTGCGGGCAGCAGAGAGCCAATTGCCAGAATCAAATGAGCGATATGTATTTTATCAAGTATTGCAAGAAGTTCTTGTGATACTTCATACTTATTTTCTTGCAGAACTTTAAAATAGAATAAAAGAGGTCACGGGTCCAGGTAGGCAATCCAGTGCAGTAAGGACTGCAGCAGAAGACAGAATCCTTCTCACTTACTCTGTATTACAAAATAAAATTGGAGCTATGAATCATCACAGCATAGACAAATCATCCGAGGCATCTTAAAACAGCCGCTTGACTGACTGCTATAATACCACCTGTCATTTAATAAAAAGAACTGCTGTACATGCCTACAAGTTGACAGAAATGTGCCCAAAGCCAAATGGAAACCCTTGGTTTTAATAAAATAACATGATTTTATAAGTTCCTCAATTAAAGCAGTTGAAGACCCTTTAGAGCAGATGCAATGACCTCTGTGGAAGCCACGTGGGTACTGGCACCACAGACAAGATCAGGCCAAATGGACAGAGGTTACAGCAAAAATGACCACGGATGCATCAAGGACTGAGCTGCAAATCAGACACAGCATCTACAATGGCCCTAGGTCACCTGAGAAACACTTCATTCACAACTAATGTCAAATTTTAAGAAGTTTAAGTTGGAAACAAAATGGAAAAGCAGAGATTTATTGACAACACATTCTTCCCAGTGCCACCCTGGAAAGACAACACAGCTGAAGCATGCCAGCCACAACATAACCAATCCGGAGGCCCATTCTGAATTACGGTGCATCACTGCACTGCCCCAGCAGAGACAGCATCACATATAAAGCTCTTCCCACAAATGAACTCCACCTTCTGAAAAAAACACAAATTATAAGTCATGATATTCCCATGTAAATTTACTTCTTTCCTATGGCAAATGTCTTCATCTCTGCAATGATTTCTATCTGTGAAAACGGATCCAGTTTCTAAGTGAGGGGAATATCCTGTGGGAAGTTTAGATTACATCAGTACACCTCTCCCTCTAAAATAATCCACAGGCTAAAAAACCCACAAAGATAACTTTTGATCTTTAATTCAGGGTTTTGTTTTGTTTTGTTTTCTGTAAAGACGCTGATTCACATCTCTCAAAGAAATTACACTTAAAATAAATATGAAGATGTAGTGATCTTGCTATAAATATTAGCTCTGTATGTACAAATTCTGTGATCGCAGAAGAACAAATCTGCATGACAACATTAAGAAACAATTTTTTTTCCATTTCAATTAAGCGGGTACTCTTTGTCAGAACCAACAGGTGATGCCAGCAACTGTGAGGCCCAATGCACGCTGAAGAAGAATGAAATTTTAACTGTATGTAGATTTAGGATGAGATGCTTAAATGATTTTCAGGATTACAAGGAATGCTTAGCCAAGAAATCTGCAGCTGTCTCCTAGTTTATAACTTACTCCAATACACAAGATAGAAATACAATGTAACATTAATTCTTTTGGTATTCAGAAGGACTTCTGGTATGTATTTGTGGTTGAAAGTACTACATATAGCTCTTCTGCTGATTTCACAGCAGTTCAGATAATTCAGCTATAAATATTTTTGTGTACAGGTCTTTTCTGGAGACAGAACCTTTCTTTGAGTCTAACGAAAGCTACTCATTTTAGTATCTTCCTATTTTTTTCCTATTTGTCATCATAGGTTTACCCTGTAAGTTCCAACCTTTTTCCACAATGCACACCAGAGGCTTTGTGTGAAGACTGTATACAAATATAAGGCTCTAATAGGGAAGACACAATTATAGACCATAATTTGTAGAAACTGCAATAATATCCCACAGTAATAGTCATAAGAACATTTAGGAATCGAGCAAAGATTATGAGTATTTTTTAAAAAGGAAAATTCTTGAACAAATCTTTTTATACTCAAAAGACAAAAACTAAACAAAAAAAACAGTGAAGGAACCCATGAATCCCTATTTTTGAGCAAGTATTCAAGCACTTACATTAAATAAAGTATTAAACATCTATAAGAAAACACTCTTTGCCAGCAGTCTCAAAAATGAGGTCACTAATATTTTAAAAAATGAACTTTACAACAGAGTTACACCCAAGATAGCCTGAACCTAAAATCTGTTAAGAGTTTGCCATCTGTTTCCTGTTGCGTCACACAGAGAGTCTAACTTCAGAGTCTAGGGGGTTTCTTTTGACAGATGATGCACAGAAGCATGGAAGAAAGGCCCTTCTGAATTAGACTGCCAACAATTACTTTGATTTATGTTCTTTTTCAAAGATAAGCCATATTTATGTTTTACGATATTTGCCATGAACTATTTATTAATATTTTGCTGACTAAGGAAGCTTTTGACAGAGCTATCTTCTAAACCCCAGCTGAAGGCAGCCCTCCGAAATAGCTATGAAAACTGATGACCATAAATTATTTGTAGCAAAAGGAAGTTTACATCCTTCTAATCTCTAAATAAGCTTCTGATGGCAGAGGTGTCCATAAGTCCTTCTTTAGAGATGGTCAAATGCATTGCTGGGACCAGAGCACACTTTTCACCAAGCCACAGAAGGTATCAGGAGGGCATCGGGCTGTTTATGTGGTGGTGCTGACTTATCTCTGGTTGTCTGAGCCCCCAGATGTTGAACAGCAGAGCTGAGAGATCAAATTCTTGCACGCATGAGGCTCCCTGTGGCATCTCCAGGGGGGCCTGGGCTAATCTCAGGTCTCTGAGGATGCTCTCTAGGAAACAGTAAGTACCACTTCTTTTCTATTGTATTTTCGCCCCAGAATAATCAAACTAAAGTATTCATGACTCCCCTGTAATTATATTTTCTTTAACTTGGAATTTTCTTTTAGGAAGATACTTCCTTTGCAGTTCCTTGCAGGTTAGAAGAATATCCTTTATCAGCTCTGCTGTTTAAAATTTTCCTCCTTTTCTGATCTCATGTTCTAGTGCTTCCACCACCACAAGGGGTATCCAGTTTCAAAGGCAGAGCTCCTTCCACCATAGGGATTTAATCCAGGCTGGGCAGGTACCTCTAACCCAGCCTCCACTTTCCCTTCCAACAGTTCAGAGAAGGTCCCACACCCTTCCTCAATAAAACGGGCTGACATCTTTCAGTAGCATCCACAAATGCTCAATCAGCCGCCATAAAAACTGCTCCACCTGACCTTGCTAAATCACTTTCCTTATCATGTTTAAAAAAATAAAATCTCTTAATTTACAATTTAATTCTAGTTCTCTGACATTTTCTGCCAAAACCAAGCCCTTAGAACTATCCATAGAAAATAGATTCCTGTTTATGCAGTGTCTGGTGGCTTTATTCTCCCTTTTGTTTTCCATCTGCTTGTTTTTCCTCACACTGCTGCTGTAGCTGTTTGAATTTGTGTTAGTGCTGGCCAAAACCACAGTTTCTGAAAGTTACAGTTATCTGTGAATACAGCCAATTTTTCCCATTTCTTATTTCTTTATTCCTAGTGACTATTTGCCTTTGTAACAGAAAGAATTCTCTGTGTGAAGGGAACAGTTGTTGATATGTTTCTAGCTTTGTAATTATGCTGGAAACATGCACGAACTTTGTTTTTCAGGGTGACTGCATTGCCCTGAACACTTAGTACCTTTGACAGAGACTGGTTTTAATAGCTAAGACCTCACAGAGCCACTTCTCTTCTGAAAAGAAAGACCTTATAATATCTTGCCTGTAATCAGACTGAGTACATGGCTGAGAAATGCACTCTTTATGTGTCAGCTTTGCTTGTGTCAGTCAAAACCTATTAAGATCACCTGTCACTTAGCACGTGATATAATTCAGCTCTCATCATTCTTGCCCAGCCAGTTTCTTTATTGGCGCCAGCTTTCAGTGGCAGATCATGATATTCCAAGACATTTAATTTCAACCCTTATAAAACTGCTTAACTGAATGTATCGTACTCAGCTCTCAAGGTATCTAAATAAGCATTCATTTTAAACTCAGAATTAAATTCACCCGACCTGAGACAATTCACACACAGCTTTCCACACCACCTCAGCATGCAGCAGGTCCATGAGAAGTGGGCACTGGCTATAGTGCAGGGGTCTTCCACACAACCTGTGTGCCACCAAAAGGTCTCAGTTCCCACTCCACAGAGATAAGCACTGGAGGAAGACCACACAGATGGCATAGAATATTTGCCAAATGAGGCTGAGCTGCAAAGAATCACAGAATGGCTTAGGTTGGAAGGAACCTTAAAGCAACCCTAGCCCAACCCTCTATCATGGGCAGGGACACCTCCCACCAGACCAGGGTGCTCAAAGCCCCATCCAACCTGGCCTTGAACACTTCCAGGGTGGGGCATCTACAGCTTCCCTGGGCAACCTGTGCCAGTATCCACTACCCTCAGAGTGAAGAATTTCTTCCTGGTGTGTAATCTAAATCTTTCCTCTTCCAATTTAAAGCCATTACCCCTTGTCCTACCACTACCTGCTCTTGTAAAAAGTCCCTCCCCATCTTTCCTGTAGCTCCTTCAGGTACAGGAAGGCTGCTCTAAGGTCTCCCTGGAGCCTTCTCTTCTCCAAACTGAACAATCCCAACTCTTTCAACCTGGCTGAGAGTGCTCCAGAGGTGCAGAGGTGCTCCAGCCCTCTAAACTGGAGGCTTTTAGGGAGAGATGAGCACTCCCAAGGCAGAGGTATGTACTGATGTGCACAAGGTGGGAAGTGCAGGAGAGCACGGGTCTTTCCAAAAAAGCACTGTTTATATATTTACACATTTTGTTACAGGTTCTTCATTTTTCAGTCTCAGCATGGGCTGCTGCATGAGGGATGAGGGTCAGGAGGCTGTTACAACCATTCAAGGAGCAAGCTATGTCTTCCTTTATACTTTAATAGCTTAAATGCCAAGGTCCTTATGCACATTTGGGTTTTTTTTTAAACCTACCACCACCTCAGCAACAATCAACCGAAACAATTCAATCAACAACACAAGAAATGGGATGAATTTTAGATGACAGGATGTAGAGATATACACACAGATCACTCACATTGTAAGACTTGCATGGAACGAGATGTCCTACAATGTAGCCTGCACCAGACAGTGCCTAAGGTCAGGAGCACAAGTATATGGCTCTTTTAAGTACAAATTCTCTAGACTGATTTGATATAAAAAATCCATACACACCCACCCATATACACTGCCAATGATTTATCCTCATTTTAGAGAGGCACTCATTAGTATTTAGAAATAGATTCTTTCCACCTTTATTTTTGGCCTTTAAATTGATCAAGGGAGGACACAAAAAATCTGAATTTTATTTTGAAGTAAAAAAGGTCTTAGAAGCTAGTATACAAAGGCTATAAAAATCCCTAATTAAAACCCCAGAGACCCCAGAGATCTCTAAAAAGCACTTATCTTCTCAGAAGGTATACCTTTGTTCCCAGTATGTCTGTGCTCATAAACTGAAAATAGGTGAACACACTTTCAGCTGTATAAATTATTGCCTAATATTCCATGCAACATGTGTAGATACATCTCATTACAAAGGTTTATGGATTTTTTCTGAAGGTAAGAAACATTTCCTAGCTTTCAAAAGAGAAATTTTAAATGTTACCTTATTTACAAGCATAAATATTTCCTGGATGCAAGATATTTAATAGTGCCAAAATATATCACTATTTTTTTTTCTATACTTTCTTCGAAACCAAATTAGTTGCAAATTCGGTAAATAGAGTTACAGGTAAGAAAGCAAAGAAAAAAAAGCGAATTGCTTTAAACAAAGAAAAAAACCCACAGTCTTATTTTCTGTGGAGATGCTAATCTCCTTCTACATCACAAGGACTTTTGAACTACATTTCTGTGGATGCTGGTGGGAAGCCAGTTTATTTCTCCTGTGTATTAAAGAGAATAATTTAACTTTCAGAAAAAAATATGAGCGCATATGCAAATATCTTTTCCAAATAAAAACATTCTATTAAAATTCACTTTTGTGAATAAGGTAAATGTTCTGTAGCATGCGGTTGACATAATTCCTATAAGCAAAATGCAGAATAACATATACCAAATGATCATTATAATTCCATTTTGCTCTGGTAGAATACTGAAATTAGGTATTTTTCTCAAATATGAGCATTTTACCATTATCTCATCTACTGGTGCTTCAGGCTATACCAATTTCACCATCTGTTTGTTTCTTCAGAATTTTAGACCCAAGATTTAATGAATTTTTTTAATACAAAATCCTGCGGTTTCCCTTTCACTAGATTCTTTCAAAGGCCACAGATGTTTGCCTAAATAGAAAGTAAAATAATGACTTAATTCAGACACTTGTGTATCATATATATTCTTTTTTTTCTTGGCTTGTTTATGTAGAAATCCACTTGACAACTTGTCCCCATACTTGGAGGTATTCAAGACTCAAGCAGACATGGGCAGGGCTGACCTATCTAATGATGTTTTAAGCAGCATTCAAGCAGCAGGATGGGATCGTTGACTCAGAGGTCCCTTTCAGCCAGCATTTCCGTAATCTTTCTTAACTTAGATAATGTAATGTGATTAACACTAAAAACTTTGACTTTTTAGACTTTGTACTGTAAAGGCTAGAATGGCATTTTATAGCTGCACTATTAAAATGAAGATCCAGTCCTTATTGACTACAATTCTGGGAATTTTGAGAGGGTTTTGAAGTTAAATTTCATCAGCAGCACTTGATCTCAGAGCCCATGTCCACAAAGAAGCACGTGGTGCATGACTGAGATCAACTATTTCTCAGTGCCTCAGGCATAGGGTGTCCCATTCCTAAACTGGGAAGCTGTGTTGCACACAAGCTGGCCTGCAGATGGGAGTGGGAGTTTTGGATTACAAGAAATAGTTTTGTTTAGATTAGAAAATTATTATCAAAAAACTTACATCAACACAGAGCTAAGACTGCTTAATGATTTGCCTGATTTACTTTTCAATCTGCAGACTGGCTATGTTTATATTTCTGAACTTGAAAAAAAGGTCAAGTTAAGGTATCTGTTGACTATGTAACATGATTTCAGCATTCCCCTTGATAATATCTACTAGAACTGCTTGTTCAGAGAGAAGCCACAATAAATATACAGGAGCAGTTCTGAGGTGAATATGCAATTGCTGACATTCGTGAGTCGGAATTTTAAATACTGATACAGGTGCATTTCGATGCCCTTAGATATAGCTACAGCAAATACTCTAAGTCCTATACATAGAACTTTAGAAAGGGTACCTCATAGCAAGGTCTTGAAGGAATCAAAGATGGTGAAAACTAGGACCTGGGGCTGGTTTGTGTCATCTAATTCAATCCTAACTAAGCCGCAATCCTGTATGCAAATTACAACCGGTACAAAGAAGAGTTGAGTTTCACAATAGATTAGTTAAAATTAATTCAGAACTCCAGAGAGTTAGAAATGTAATGCTGAAATCAAAAGGCAAACTTGATTAAATACTGAAAATTCATCTAGTCCATCTGTAATCATATAGGTATGAAATTTTCATATTTATATACAATATTTAACTTTTTAAACTATAAATTATGGACAGGGCCTCAATCCTCATTCTGTGAATTAGTTTTTCACATAACAATGAAAATAAAGTCATAAACAATACATAATACAAAAGTTAATTTTTAACTTCTGTTTCCAGCTGGATAAAAGTACTCTTACAAACGTACTTTTGGTAAATTCTTGCTTTTGTCACTACAGAAGACGTTCACGTAACTCAAGAAGTGAGACAGCTATCAGGATTATTAAGGGCTTTTCTTCAATTTCCTTCAGTTTATGAATTATCATAAAACTTTAAATTTCATGTAAAATAACAGTAAGTGAGCCATGCACTTTTTAAGATGCTCAAAATCCAATTTTACACTTGTCTTAATCACTGCAAATCAGTTCATCACACGTACAAACCACCATCTGCTCATCCACTTACCAAAATCCCAAACATAAACTCATTTTGCTACTTATGCTTACAGATACAGAGTGCCATGTGTGTCAGAGATTCACACGTTACTCCACCAGTATGCAGTCCTTTTACAGATAAACCAAATACCGCAGATGTACTGGGACATCTCAGGTATCGTAAACAACAGCAGCATGTCCACAGTGGCATCACAAACAATGGTGACAAACAGCAGTGACAGTGACATAATATCACACATTGTAGTCACATGGCAGTCCCTAGAAACCACCCCAATTCTTATTAATACAAGATTTACTTTTTTCATCAATCATCCCTGCAATTCAAGGCCAGGGACTGAAATGACTGGCACTTAAATACTTATAAGTTACATCCTCTCTAATACCCACTTAAATGAATAAACTAATGGACCTAAAAATCAGGCCAGGTGTTCAGAGTATAAGAAAGTGTGTCAGGACATCAGACAAGGCACACTTTTATGCTAAATCATCCAAAATATGTAAATTCAAAAATGGATAATTTCTGAGAATGCAAAAGTTCTATCAGGGCTACTCATCAATTTTTAAGCAGTAAGAGATAATATCCTACTAAGCAGATCGAAATTCTTAAAATATCCCTTCTTAAAAAAAAAAAAGTTAATGTTAAAATGAACTTGTTTACAGACGAAATTTCTGTAGTAGAAAGAAAACGAAAGTAACAGGCTATTTTATATTCTCTATCTGCTTTGTTATTATGTATCATGACATAGCTGTCATTAATATTTTCATAACGTTGTGTTGTCTTTGAGTTTCTGGTTTAGGATTAAGAAATGTTTTGCTTCCATTGCATAAGTCTGGAACAATGAAAGGGAAAAATTAATTTCAGAACTTCTTTCATTTAAAGCATATTTAGATAATCCAAATTAGGTACTGACCAGTAAAATTAGGAAGGAAAACTAACAGTTTTTAATCAAGTCTCTGCATAAAGTTAGAGGTTCTTGTACATTTGGTCTATATTTTAATTTTGTAAAACTATTTTAAATCTATCAGTGTTGCTGATGGAATAAGTGCTATCCTGTTACCCTTGTAAGGACATATATCTCTACATCCATGCTAATTCAGTTTCCTAAAATAATACTATGATTAAGCTTTCACTTATTTTTTTCGTCCACATTTGTCTCTGGATACTAGGTATCAAATTAAAATGACTGACTAAAATGGAATACCAGCTAAAAATGACCAGTTTTTCCATATGTTAATAATTACCAGTGTTAAACTCATCTCAACTCCTGCTATTGTAGGACCAATATAATTTACAGCACATTCACTGCTGCTGTATTCCTTCCTGGCTCTTGAGATATATGCTATTTTCAGAGGTTTAAAAAATGGGAAGTGTGAGGACAAAAAGATAGTAATGATTAAAGATGCTCATGTCATTGGCTGAAATGGAAGTATATTGCCATTGCAATTCAAATAAATTTACCATAAAGAAGGCCAAAGCTAAAAATATAGATGGCCAGCCTCTGCAAGCAGCTACTGAAGGGAGCTGTTGACTTCAACTTGCCCCATATAGTAGTCAACAACTACAAAATTCAGAAATCCACAAGGAATTTTGCTGGACTTGTGTGACCAAACCTTTACTATTTGCACTTCAAGCCAGACAACCAATGTGTTGAAGGAGTCTTCCTACTAAACTAGAGAATAGATCAAAATTAAGCATTTAAACAAAGGAGGTGCAGAAGGCAGGCCATATAAAATACCCACTGCAGTCAGGTAACCCAGAAACTTTACTGGCACCAGTGATTTTGGACTCCTACAGTGCTGTGTAGGGCTAATACAGAATATCTCTGCATTAACTGCTCTACTTAAATAGTACAGCCTTTATACTTATAAAAAAACATTATGGAGACCTGTAAATGCATTCTATTCTACATAAATACAAAACAATTAAATAACTTTTTTTTTTAAAGCAGAAAGCTCATAATGTTGCAAAACTTCTTTGTGATGGCCACTTTTTAATGAATTGATATTTTGACTCAAAATTCTGTCTTTAATATCTTTACAGAAGGCATTTTGGCAGGTTACCTGAAGTGGACAAATGGAACAGATCTGGTTTATATTTCAGAACATTTTTCAGAACGTACTTCCCAGAAGGTAAACTCAGTAGAGCTTCCTGGACTGTTTCATTTAGTAATGAGTAATTGTAGCGCATGTCTGTGAACTACACACATATGAGAAGCAAGGAAAAAGGAAATCCTGTTTAGCTGTTATAAAATTCTTAATAGAAAAGTTAGTTGATGCTACATCTCATATGGAAACGAGTTAATGGGCATAATTAATTTAATCAGTAAAAATTCAAATTTTTAACATATTTTCACAGCTAAAAAAAACCACCAAACCTGTCCAGATGATTTTCCACCCAGTAACAAACTCAAAGCCAGAGATTCTCTCTCACAGGAACCCCATTAATACCCTGCTGAAACAAATCTGAACTTAATTCAACGCGGTGGGTAACAATGCTGTCTGCTTTCCTCTTTACTGCTACGCTATAAAAACCCAGGAATTAGATTGAGGACTAGCCACCTGCTTTCACAACAGACTGCCAAAACCTGAAAGCATTCTTTTTACTTTTTTATT
This sequence comes from Mesitornis unicolor, assembly GCF_000695765.1. Lineage (NCBI taxonomy): Eukaryota > Metazoa > Chordata > Aves > Mesitornithiformes > Mesitornithidae > Mesitornis > Mesitornis unicolor. The sequence goes on along the minus strand of NW_010189215.1, from coordinate 7,854 downwards.
ACTCTTTTTTAAGCTTGTTATTGCTGCATATGTAATTTCATGAGACTTTGTTGCTTTGTTGATAGGTAAAGAACAGTAATAGGAAAATCTCTACATATATTTTCTTCAACCACATGATAATCCTTGATTTCCTCCCCAAAAAATCCCTTTTCTATTAATCACTCACATATTATTTAGCCAGTTAAGACAAAAGGTGCTACATATGAACAACGATACCACAAATTTTTAGTCTGATTAGAGTGTGAGGAAGCAATGCAGACCAGGCTCAGAAGGAAATCGGGGGCATTTCCCTTGCTTCTACTTTGTGGTTTCCTACCCCAGTTAGTGCTGTCTCAGCGAAACCCTGTGCTCTCCGTTGCTGTCTGTTTGTGCCATTATCATTTTCTAACCGCATTTCTCTTCAGGCAGATCCAAAGAAGGAGGTGAAAATCATTCCTGTTGTGCTGAGGGTAGCTTTTGTTAAAAAATAGATAAACATTGTAGTTAGCCCAGAAAAGAGAATTTTAGCATGAAGAACTGCTAGATGAAAACTGAAATCAAATACCTTATATAATGCTGCTTTAGGACTCTTACCACTAGTGTCAAATTAAATTTGCTTTGGAAACTTCCATGAGTCTGAAACACTTCTGTTATGCCTATCTCTTAATTACCGTTACAAGACAATAATGATGTGTGCAAGCAGGAAAGTTCAGGGTAGCGCAATTACAGACATATTCTAACATTTCAAACATAATAGCAGAAAGCACTGATATATCTGCTTGCTGATAATCTGAAAGCCTTTAACCACACTGCAGGTCAGTCCTCTAAAGCATAATCTTTCGCAGAAGTGCCAAGACTTTTTCCGACTCTCTCTCTGCAATGCTGTAGAATTACTAAGCAGGAAACTTGCAGAAGAAAATGCTGAAGATTTTCAGAAAAAGTCAAAGCTAAACTAATAGTAAACTAAAGATCAGAAGGCTCACACCTGTTAACATGGAATCTATTTTCAAGCACCAAAAGGGCATTAGCACAGGAATATGAAAGACAGAAGTTTTAAAATATAACTGTGGTTCATGCTTTAGAACAGCAATGAATAAACCACTTTAACCTCTATTCTCAATCCCATTCAATTACAACTTTGTCCCAGAAAAAAAAGTAAAAGACCTGAGAGTGAAGAATGATGCAAGCACTGCTAAACAGGAATGAAAAAAAACCAGCAGTCTGGTAAGCATCTTAAAAAAGAACCACTGAATTTGCTTTAAAGGATTAAAATCCTCTTTCTCAAAAACAAAACCAAAGCAATAGCAACCCAGCCAAGCTCCATTTGGGATATGGTTACTCCAGAAATCGTTCTGAACAGAGCTGTTCGTTGTCTTTGGCTGGCCCTGCTTCCTCAAACCCATTAATCCCCAATGTATCTCAAACATTCATCTTAACCAGGGCATTTATGCAAAATCTCTGGCCACTGAAAAGCAGCCCCCAGATGCTCATCTCCTCTCAATAGCTTGGCACTGCAGCCAAAACGCTCACATATTTGCTTTGGTGACCTCATCTGTCTCACACCAACAGCTCACACCAGGACACCTCCACCTTGCTCCTGTGGAGATATGAGGTGCAAATCCTAATCAGCAGCCAAACCCAGATTACTTGATCAAAGCTATAAAGGAAAAAAATAATTTGAGTACCACCTTCTCCTACTTCATTTACTGGTGCTGGCACGTGCATCATCTTCACCACACAGGTGTGTGGCTCTTCACATCTCAAATGTGATCCCCACCTAAACACTTTTTAGAAGTTGAACCTCAGTGTGCCAGAGACTTTTTCCTTAGAGCCAACAGAACTGGGTAATGAATTTACAAATAAATCTCTGGTGAATTCCCATGGCATTCAAACACATACTAAGTGCAGCTCAGTTGACTCTCTTCTCAGGAAACATTTCATTACATTGGTATTTCAGGAAGATACAATATGAACAACAATGCCAACATGAACTTTCCAGTCTAACCCACCACAGATTTCTCTACTCCTTCACGTCAAATCTAAAGTATTTGGTAACTTTCATCAGACTAACTGAAGGCTTTTTAAACAACCTTTTGTAGGGGGAGCTGAAATTACTTTTCTCTTCTAGGGAAGCAGATAACCACTGGCACTCATTCAATGACCAGTTTCCCCCCCATCTTTAAATGAACAGCCTGTACTAAAGGAAGGCTGTAAAACATTGACTACAAAACAGCGAAAAAAATGGTTTGGTTTGGCTGTGGAACTCTTTAAACACCTTCTATATGAATAAAAATCTGGAACTCTAGCATGGCAACCTCCACGATGATTTCTATTGAACTAAAATTTGGCTCTGAATTGTGAGCAAACCCTATTTGCAGGCAGGCAGAATTCATGCAAACACAACTGCAACGATAACTGAGAGTTTTTAAATAAAAGCTGTATTGGTCCTAGTCAATATCCCTCTGCGGTTCCAACGCTGTTTGTCAAAAAGTAGGATTATTTCCTGAAGGGTTGGATTATGCTGAATGTGAACACTAAAGTAAGCACATATGCAGAGAATCCCTCACAACAAAGTGTTTCTCTGTTATGGATGATGCAGAGTTAAAATCTGATTCTGAAAAGACTCCTTACTAAAGCCCAGATGGCTCACAGGGGCCACACCAAACTCCTGGTACTCATCAGCAAGTGCTGCTCCCTCCAGCCCTCCTACAGAGTTACACCGGGTGAGCAGGCAATGGGGGAGCGGTGGTGTAATTCAGCAGCCTGGCCAGTTTGCAGCGACTGGGGCCGCAGAACCCCAAACTGTGCTCCCATTGCATGATCAAAATGTAAATATATGCAAAATCTCTTTTTAAAGCACCCTGAATTTCAAATGCTGTTCGACAAAACATTGTGTGAATTTACATTAATATCAGGATGTTGCGGTTTGTGGCTGGCATAGACGGGTAAAATGCATACATTGCTTCACTGCAATTTAAACAACAGAATATTGACAAGGTTCATCCTTCACTCTAAAAGAATATGTAGATATTAATATCAAAGTAGTCCACATAATTTTACTGCATCCAAAATTAAAGCAGATAATATGACTTATCTGGTTCAGCTTCCTTATCTCACATCAACCAAAATTTGTTTTACCTGTTTACTAAGTCCTGCAATTTTTAGGAATCTGGGTCTGAGTACATCTGCTTGATAAAGCCCTTCCAGTATCCACCATTCCAGGTCTAACTCTTCTGTTTCTCAGTTTATCAGTTCAGAGCAATGTGATAAAGTAAAACACACTGCCAGAACACAGTAACCATCTTCGTTACAGTGTCTATCACATTTCTGTGTTGGAGAATTTAAATCAGAGTTGTCTATTGTTAGCAAGGTGCCATTAACTTCAGTAAAAATGAAAAAGTAAATAAAAATAAAATGTAGCTGCCAAAATGGAGTCACTGAATCTGGCCTTGTATTGGTTTCAATGTGTTTCTCTTTGTTTCCAATGATTCATATACTGCTGCCAAAAACTGCTCGCTGCTAAACGGTTTGAGTATTTTCTTATTTTGTCCTTGGTATATATTTTAAAATAAGTTTACCATCGTCTTTTGTTTTTAACTCAAATTTAAAAACAGCAGGACAAGGGAGGCGATATTTCAATCTCCATAAAGACTATCTTGAGCAAACCATTAATCAGATCTCTTTTCAATAAAGTTGGAGAAAGCCTGATGCAGTAAACAGATAAATGAGAAAACCAAGGACTCAGAGCCATCCACAAGATTTTCAAGCCTTTCAGCAGGGTCAGCCACGCTGGTGCCCCCAGTGCCATTGGCCGTGCCACCAAGGCTGGCACAAGCAAGCTGGAAGTGGAGCGATCCTGACATTTCTGGTGTATTATCATTTGCCATCCCCTTTCATCCCATCATACTCACAGTACTGTTCTTCTCCTCACATACTGAAGGAAACAAATATCTTTATACTGGACCTACATTGAAGGATGAAGAAACCCATTCTTTCTTCTCCATGCAGAAGAAGCTGAGCTTACAAAGATGTCTTATTTATACAGAGTCATGCCTGTATCTCCTCCCAAAGATTAATCTAGCTCTCAAAGCTAGGCTAGCATGAAGGTCAATATTCTGAAAATACACCTGCTAGTTAGAAGAGTATGAAAAGAAGTTTCCACGTGCTGTGGTCATGTTGTACTTCTGTATCCACTGGCCACAGCCATGGAGTGAAGGATGCTGTGAGGTGTTGCTGAAGAAGGAACAGTTAGTTGCAAGTACAAAAAATATGTCAGACAAAAACTCTCTGTACTAAACAAACTGTTACTTGTAAAATAGTTCACATGTAATTACAGAATATTAAAGTTTTCCTATTCATAGAAAATAAGAATTATATTCTGAGCTTACAGAATTCTGTATCCAGAGACAACAACTTTTTCTCTGGAATGGGTTTATAACAGATGCCAAGCCAAACCTCCCAGAAAAGCCTCACACAGTGCTTCTGTATTTCCTGTAGCCTCAGTCACAGGGATGTACAAATGGGTAGGGAAAAGAAGCCCAGCAGCAGAAATTGAACTTCTGAAGTCTCAAAATATTGACACTGCTCTGAGCTGGTTCCTAAGGTGCCTATGCAACTTCATCCACCCCTACTTTGAAAGCTGGGTGATAAACTTAAATAAAAGTAGTCTTGAAGGCTGCTTACAAGTTGGAGGGACAAAGCAAGCTCCCATGACACTGGGAGTGTGTAAACCTCCGATAACATGCAGCAGGAAGTGTTATCTTCTGAACACTTTTGAAAACCTAAAAATAAAATAAATTAAAGATTAATCCTTTAGTCTCTCCTTAGGGTAAGAATTAAAGACATAGTTTCACCCCAGTATGCTTTCAGAGAGTAAACACAGAAGGAAGATATGTTGTCCTAAAGATGATCATGTATTTAGCATTTTATGTCTCAACACTGCAAACAGTTAAACGGGGCAACCACAAACTACAGGCAATTTGTAATTCAACATGTTATAAAGTGTTTGTAATACTGGACCATTATTCAGCAATTTCAATGGGGCCAGAAGTGGTAAACATACATCCAAACATACAAGCAACTTCGTCTGTTTAGATATTTCTTAAGAGCAGCAGCATTCCTGAAAACCAGAAATCTTTTTGTGATTAGATTAAAAAGAATCACAGCAGGTAACGGAGAGACATAAGAGATGTGTAATCACAATTAAACAAAACCAGAAAGAAATGGAGAGAATGTGTTGACTAGATAACATAGAGCAATATAAAATATGTAAGTTAATGCATCACCTTTGAAATCAAGAGAGTGTGTTGAAAAGGCATGAGTGAAAAACCTGGAAAATCTCTCATAGAAAGTAATATCTGATCCATTTATCTTACAATCAAGGGTGGCAAAATCTTTTGCTTCACTCTGAGACAAAAAAGCATTAGCTGAGGTTTCTAAAAGCTGCTTAGCTGGAAACCTGACCAGTCTTGAAGAGGCTGTTAAACGAAGATTACAGTAAGCTGTGTTTCAAACTGTGTGAAATCATAGGAGGTAATCAAAGCATCACTCTCAACAGACAGAAATTCTGCAGAGATGCTTTGCCGTAACGGGGAGCGCAGAGAGAAGAAGTAGGATCTACCCCGTGACCACAAAGTAAACCATTGATTCCCAAACACTTCCTCCAACGCAAACACACTTCCATACCGAAGACTGGACCTAGGTTGTAACACTCATATTTTTAATTGGGAAGCTGAACCCTGTGAACACCAAGAGATCTGGCTCCAGCCTTGATGCCAGCAGCGCCAGCGGCACTGCTCAGCCCAGGGCGATGGGATTACTGCAGCCCGGCAGGGTAATTTTCTGAAGGTGTTTGGTTGCTGATGCTAGCTCTGTGTAATAAAAAAATACTAATACTCACCATTATGGATATGACAGATTTAAAACTAGTCCTTGCATTAGGAAAAAAATTCAGCTCTTAAATTTATTCCTTTTACCACAGGATTCAGAGAGATCTTTTCATTTACTCAAAAAAATCAGAATAAAATCAGTACTGCTAATAGCAATCTAGAGAAAAATCTAACCAGGAGGATGAGCATTATAAAATCATAGAGCACAAAAATCTTTCAGGAGAAATTATAGTGCAGCAAAATAGCAGAACAATGTTATTGAACACAAGCTTTTATTTTAAACTGTAAATAAAAATGTTCATCTTGGGATTGGTTTTCAATTATAAGCCTAGTACAGTCATATCATTTGTTATGTATTTAGCCTTCAGTATGAATTATAGATAATTACTAGATGGGATTAAATTAAAAACTTGGTAACATTCTGCACTACTGAGCATTCTACTAGTCTTGAATCTACAATAGCAAAGAAAGCAAATTAAAAAGCTCTAACTATGCTGTGATTAACACTGAAATGTAACTTTTTGGCTCCTAGAGATAATCTTAATGCTGAAATAGTTAATTAACTTAAGCTGTGTTTTAAATCAACTAGACCAAGTATTAAAATAGATAGTAAATGTAAGAACCAACATGAAACACTCTACAAGTGGACCATCACACTATATTGCATAATGGAGTCATAACTTATCAGTTATAGCAAATACTGATGCACCTACAATGAAATTTACACTTTAACAGCTCTAACTTACTGTTATTATCTAGTAATAATAAAGTCTTCTACATTTATAGTAACTTTTCCTATTTTTAACTAGTGATAGAGTACACTTTTTTTTCATATGCAGTAAGTGTTAAGCATTTCCTTACTGACATTTAACACAGTCTCTTTATCAGTTTAGTATCTTTACTATTTACACTCTTGGCAATGGGTGTCATGCTTTTCTACTGCAGGTCTTAGAATGATGTTTAACATCTTACTTCAAGGAAACACGGTATCTTTATAGAAGTGCCATGTTTTCAATTCCCTCCCTCATATTGCAATATCTCAACTGCTTGTAGAAAATGAAATTATTTCTATGCAAAAGATATGCTAAGTTACCTGTTCTTTCTGCCTTTGAGCCTAAATTGAGGTAAAACATCTCTATCTCAGTGGTTTTTCTGCTACTTTCTTCCAAAAATTCTTATCAGATTTTGGAGTAATTGTTTTGCGTCAATGCTTAGAATTGTTGTTACTTCCACCTGAACAGTTTGATGTTGAAATTGAAATTTTCCCCCATATACATATCATCACAGCTTGCCAATACAGATATATATGCTTATTAATTTTTTTCCATTCCCATGTTGCTGCCTTTTAATGCAGTATTTCACGCAGAATCACCTCTATGGAAAACAATCAACAAGGAACAACCTCTTTAGTAAAAATTCCTGACATCAAATGATAGCTTACTCCTCTGAAATCTTCATCTTGTGTGAAAACTGCTTCTTACCCCACTATTTGCAGTGACTGAGCCTAGGATATTGGCACCCTAACTAGTGTCCAAATGTCAACATATTATGGTAAATAAATAAAATGTGAATCATCACTTAGAACGCACAGACTATTAGGTATACTTATACTGATTTTAAAGTAACTATGGCTCTCTAGTTTTATTCTGCCTACCTTGGAGATAGATTTTCTGAGGAAAAAATACATATATACACACACACACACACACACACACACACACACATATTTCACATGTAATATATGAGAAGTACTGCAGTTTGAGTTTCTGACCTGAGAGAAAAATGTGTTTCTCTATGAAAAGAGTAATTTACAAGATACACTGCAAAGCATCATCTCTTTGGTAGTCTGCATCTTCAGCATTAAGCAGGGATAAGGAGATTTGACTACAGAAATCAAATATTTCATGTCTCTTTTTTTTTTGGGGGGGGATAAATTGGTGCATTTTAAGTAAATTACAGAATGACAGAATGACAGAATCACACAGAA
>NW_010189214.1:0-1367 GCF_000695765.1 Mesitornis unicolor | reverse complement strand
ATGTATATAGAATATCTACAGATATGTATATAAAATATCTATAAATATCTATAGAACATCTATAATATATCTATATATAGCTATATATGTATATAAAATACATCTAGTTTGATGTATATAAAATATAGACATACATATCTAAAATACAGATATATGACTATTAAATAGATATAGATAGATATATGTATATAAAATTTAGTCATATATAGACACATATATGTAAATAAAAATACATAGGTATAGATTTTAGGTATAGATACAGATAAAGAGACAGAGATAGGGATGTATATAAAAATAATAAATCTCAACCATAAACCCATAGGGAAACGTGCATACGCAGCGAGTCTAAGCAGAGATAAAACCCTACTGGATAAACGATGCTGCTGTCAAGTTACTTACGTTCAGAAAGGCTCAGATGCATAACCGACTTGCAAGAATTGCCCAAAATCACCACCCTTGGGGGTTCGGGAGGTGACGACGGGGGTAAAATTCACATTTTGGGCTGAACAAAGCTACAGACACCAAATCCCAGAGGAATAGGAGTCGCGAGGTCCCTTCTCCTGTTGGTTCGGGGTTGTCACCCATGGCCTCGCTGGCCCTGCCGCCTTTCCTGCCCCCACCAGGATGAGACACAGCACCCATTTCCACACTAAAACCACCACCAATCCCATTTTCCTCCTTAATTCCTCCCAATAACTAATATTCACAATAAAACGAGACACAAAGTAAGAGGAAAAGCACTCACGCTCCGGCTGCGTGGCGACCTTGACGGGCTGCGAGCTCTCCCCCGGTCCCCACTCGTTGTAGGCCACCACTCGGAAGGTGTAGGTCTCCTCCGGCTTCAGGTTGCCCACGGTGAGTTGAAGGGTCCCAGACTGAGATGTGTTGACTGCCCTTTCCCTAAAAGAAACCCCCAAAATCCATTTTAAAACGCATCCGGATCTTAAACGCGTCGCTTACTTATCCAGCTGGTAGCCAGCAGGGTATGGTTCTTTGTCAAACTTCGCTTTGTTCGTTGCTAACAGCAACACCAAAAAGGCTGATTTCACCCTGCGGAAAATAATCATTGAAGATTGCATCAACTAATTGCCAAACTTTGTGTAAGCAGCAGCACACGGGGGTCAGACGGACGGCGATGTCTGAACCAAAGATGTTCTTATGATATTGCCATAAACTAAGTATGCCCAGTGACTTCCCACCTGCAGGATGATGGGCAAAGCAGCAACGAGACTCCCTTTCCATCCCAAAACAAGAGTCAAGAAGCAAGAGGAGGAAAAGGAGATGATGGGATAGAAGTAAACTCCAGTTAGGTCTCTGTTTTAGCACTTCTCTGCCACAGTGGGACCTCTTGCTGCTCCTTATCACAG
>NW_010189213.1:0-2211 GCF_000695765.1 Mesitornis unicolor | reverse complement strand
CCAACCGAGCCATTCTGTGATTCTGTGTGAGGAGCAGGGGTTGGTACCTACTCACATTGCCCTTGCCTGTAGGCTGAGTTAAGCATCAGGAGCTGTGCAGGAGCACAACGAAACTCCCCTTGCTCAAATCGTTCGTTGTGTAATTAACGGTGCCACGAATCTGCTGCTGCTTTGTAAGGACAGACATTGCTCCCGCGCTCACTCTCCAGCAACTCTGAAGTGTGTGACCCAGGTGGGCAGGGGTACTTGGAGTTGGGCAGGAGTACTCCCAGGGGTCAGCAGTACTCACAATGTGCACCCACATCCCCATGCTGCCCGCCTGGCCTCTTCACGTGCTGTCGGGTTCTGCTGTCTCATTTGGGGCACAAGTGGACCTTGTAGGACAACTTCTGCACCAGGGAGCCAGCCGTGTGCCCTCCTCGCCGGTCTTTTGAGTCGTTTAAAAACGTGATTAATTGGTGGGGATGCCCTTGAGGAAGCCCTGATGGAGGGAGCAGATGTCCCTGCGGCGCTGGCCGGAGATCAGAGCAGTAAAGGGTCTGCGTCTGGGGCGCTGGGCTGGCCCTGTGCGTTCTGCTGTGGTGTCTGCAGGGATGTCCTGCACCTCTGCTCGCTGCAGCCTCCGTATCCTGCTCTCTTCTGCAGTCAGCATGGCGTTGTCTTGGTAATTCCATCAAGTTCAAGTCCAGAAAGGAGCAAGCACTCGATCTGGCCTGGTGTCTTGAATGTTTTAGGGCCTCAAGTGTCACGGAGCATCCTTGTGCTGCACGCATCGTACTGCGTTTTGCTGCAGAGTGTCTTCCAAAAGGAGTCAGATCTTGACGATTTTGAGAGATGAATGATTATTCCTTCCCCAACAGCTAAATTTGTGGCACTATTTCATATAATGTGCGCCCCTCTTCAGTTACAGCTTTAAGAAAAGGGTGTTTTTTCACTTCTGATTCACTTCCCGTGATGCCCCTTCATCCATGGCTCCTGCAAAAGTGGATGTGTTCCCACAGCATAACTCAGAGATTTGTTGTTTTCCTTCTAAAAGACTTTTATGTCCACACGTAAGACGTGGCTGGGGCACATCACGCTGGGGTTCTGTCCTCGCAGGCTGGGTAGGAACGGATGAGAGCACCCTGAGAAAAAGGACTTGGGGTTTTTGGCTCATGAGAAGCTCAACGTGAGCTGGCAGTGGGTGCTCACAGCCCCGAAACCAACCCTGTGCTGGGCTGCATCAAAAGCACTGTGACCAACAGCACCTTCCAGGACCTGAAGGGGACAGGAAAGCTGGGGAGGGACTTTTGACAAGGGATGGAGTGATGGGACCAGGGGGGATGGGTTTGAACTGAAATTGGGAGATTGAAATGAGATATTGGGCAGAAATTGCTGAAAGTGAGAGTGGTGAGGCCCTGTCCCAGGTTGCCCAGAGAAGCTGTGGGTGCCCCCTCCCTGGCAGTGCCCAAGGCCAGGTTGACTGGGGCTTGGAGCAGCCTGGGCTGGTGGAGGTGTCCTTGCCCATGGGGGTTGGACTGGGAGGGGTTTGAGGTCCCTTCAACCCAAACCAGGCTGGGATTCTCAAAGGTGAACAAGGAGTTGTGCTGAAATCTGTTAGGGCAGGTGGTTCTGGGGTGGTTTGTCTGTCTGGGACGTCGTTGCCTGCAGGGGTGGTCGAGGCCATGCAGATGTTGAGGCTCCCTGGGCAGAGTGAATCCCTCTGGAAGGGCCTTTACTGTGTTAGCAGTCGTCAAGGCCAGAGCTGTCGGTGCAGGCTGCTGGAAGGACCCCACCGAGGTAAGGGTCGTGCCTGGCTCTGTCCATCCCCAGGTGAACGGTGTGTCCCTGCACTGCGCTGAGCACCACGTGGCGGTGGAAGCCCTGCGTGGGTCAGGAAGCTCCGTCTCCATGACGGTGCTGCGGGAGCGGATGGTGGAGCCGGAGAACGCCATCACCGTCACGCCGCTGCGCCCCGAGGACGACTACAGCCCTCGGGAGAGACGAGGTGGCCTCCGCTTCCCAGAGCGCCCCGAGGGGGCACCCCCCACCGAGAGATATTCCACCTGCCTCATGCGCAACGAGAAGGGCCTGGGCTTCAGCATCGCTGGCGGCAAAGGCTCCACGCCGTACCGGGCTGGGGACACAGTGAGTAGTGATACCCTGGGGAGGGAGGTGTTTGGTCCTACAGGCTTGGGGATGAGTGGTTGGAAAGGACCTGGGGTGTTGGTG
>NW_010189212.1:0-3049 GCF_000695765.1 Mesitornis unicolor | reverse complement strand
TTGATTTATTTAATTCAAGTGTAACAGCAGGACACGGATCTTTTAAAAACCCAGCACTGTGGCGGCATTGTGGAGCATCTCCCTTATGAGGAGCGGCTGAGGGAGCTGGGGCTCTTGAGCTTGGAGCAGAGGAGACTGAGGGGTGCCCTCATTCATGGTTATCAATTTGGAAAGGGCGAGTGTCAGGAGGAAGGAGCCAGGCTCTTCTCTCTGATGTCAAGTGATAGAACAGGGAAAACTGGGAGCAAGCTGGAGCATAGCAGGTTCCATGTGAACATGAGGAACCCAACATGGGTTGGTTGGGTTTTTTTCCAAGTGCGGTATTTATTTCGCTGCTGTAGGATGCAGATGGACGGGTGGGTGTTTTAAGCACTTCATCAGTCTGTTGGTAAATGACAGTAGATGCTGTGAAATGCTGTGTTGAGGGAAAAGGACGGCAGTGGAAGACAACAAAAAATAAAATCTGGCCTTCTTTTTGCTACTTCATTTTCTTTTTTTTCCTTTTCTCGTGAAGGGGGAGTACTCCAGAAGTGCTGGTTTTTGGCTTAGAGATGGGTTATGGTCTTGAACAGGCCTAGTATAAGGTATGTTGGTACAAGCCACAGCAAAGCAGTTGATGTTGTATTCAGTTCTCAACATGAACTTAGTTTAAGACAGTAAGAACCCAAAAGCAGCCTGTGAGTGCTTTGCACTGAATTTTCAGGTATTTCAACAAATAAAATCACTTTTGAACTTGGAAAAACTTTGACTGAGCTTCTGAACAGGACATGGGTGCCTGTTAGCTGCCTTTCTTGGGATTATTGCAACTACTTGGAAGCGTGGTTTAGTTTTTTGGGGGTTTTTTGAACTTTCAGGGGCAGCCTAGGTACAGATTTCAGTCTGATTCCCTAGCAGTGTGCATGTCTGGCAGAGCCTGTGCTTACTTTGCTCTAAGCGCCCATGTAACCGCACTGACTTGAATTTAGCAAGGAGACTCCCATGCATCCAGAGTGAGGTCTGCAAGACCTGTGTGTCTTCTCACCAGCGCTTCCCAATGCGGTGACCGCTGATTTGGTGGCTTGTTGCTCTGCTGAGGCTCTGTATGTGAGCGCTGTGGCCGCTGTGCTTTCCTGTCCCCCAGTGGCTTTCCTCCCCTTTCCTTTCACCTGGTGAGAGCTGCAGTGATGGTTACAACGCTTCAAACTTCGGTGCCCTGCCAAGGCCTCCTGTAGACGCTGTGAGCGGGAGGGAATAAACTAAAATCACTGGGGCCGCAAAGAAACCTCAGCATCAGGAGGATGCACACTGTGACTTTCTGGTGCCGTCCAGACACTTACCACTTTAGCAGTGTGCTGTGTCTCTTGAAAACCTTGCCTTTGTGAACTTCTTTGAAGTAGCCAAGTTCTCCTTGAATGCACTTCATCCATTTCTTCTTCTGTTCTAGGAGCCAAAGCAAGATACAGAGTGGAATGACATCCTGCACAAGGAAGGTATCCTTCCTGCAAAGGCAAACCTGGAGGGACAGGAGCACCGAAAGGAAGAGGAGCAGCTGGCCATCCTTCAGAACTCTCCTGGTGAGTGAGCAGGCCAACTTGGGCAGCACCAGCAGGACAAGTTTTGGAATGGCTCCTGGGGGAAGCTTGTGCAAAGAAATGGCCAGCTGTAATGTCTGTATGCCTGTAGAGCAATGTGTCCTTTCCCAAGCCTGTAAGGGATACCAAAGCTGCTTCTCCTCTAGGGTGGTCTTCTCTGAACAGCATTCAACAAATGCGTTGCTGAAGCTGCAGGTTCTTTCAGCACAGGAAAGCTTTGTCAGCTCCATATTTGTATGAAGGAAATGTTTGAGAAGTGAAGAAAGAGCAGTGCAAAGGGAGTCTGCCACATGTCTGTGCAAGCAGAAGTATCTCATGGCATTACCTGTTGTGTGCTTCCTCCTTCCTGCGTTGTTCGTGCATCCCTGCCGTGTTGTGTGTGTTAAGTACGTCTGTGCTGCAGCTGCCAAACTTGAAAGCTGGCTCTGGTACTCGTGTGCTGGCCTAGGCAGCCTTCAGCTCTGAGTCCTTTACATCACTGCCCTTCCATCTGCGTGGCCCTTCAGAGGCGGCCACAAAGATGACCAGAGGGCTCGAGCACCTCTCCTATGGGGACCGGCTGAGAGAGTTGGGGTTGTTCAGCCTGGAGAAGAGAAGGCTCTGGAGGGACCTTATAGTGACCTTCCCATACCTGAAAGGTGCCTGTAAGGAACCTGGGGAAGAGCTGTTGACAAGGTCAGGTAGCAAGAAGGCGAAGGGTAATGGTTTTAAACTAGAAAAGGGTAGGTTTAGGTTGGATATTAGGAAAAAGCTCCTCAATATGAGGGTGGTAGATCACTGGAACAGGTTGCCCAGAGCAGTAGTGGAGGCCGGCTCCCCGGAGGGATGCAAGGTCAGGCTTGATGGGGCTCTGAGCAACCTGATCTGGTCACATTGTCCCTGCTTACTGCAGGTGGGTTGCACTGGATGAGCTTTAAAGGTCTCTTCCAACCCCATACATTCTGTGATTCCATGCACACACACACACACGCACAAATTTAGACCAAAAAAGCCAGCATTAACACCACCATAATGCCAGGAGCCTGGTGGCAGCCGGAAGTCCTGTGACCAGACATATTTGTGGGGTGTATTAAGCAAGACTGTCTTCTTAGAAACAACTTCAGGAGGAATGATAGTTAACACCCTCACTGAGAGATGGTCATGTCACCAAAACTGGGAATAGAAAAACCTCTTAACACCAATGTAGCATTAAGAAGCAGGCAATCTTTATTTGACCTCGGGAGAGGGCCAGACAGACAGAGACCTTAGCCCCGCTGCGGAAATCTGCTCCGCTCTCTCTGCCTGGGCGGGGTTCTCTCCTGAGCAGCCCAGGGTTCGGGAGCCCACTGGGAGCTGGCGTTGGAGAGCCCAGGAGCTGCCTGAGCCCTTGGGGCTTTGTCCCGATGTGGAGGACTCATTCTGAATATCCTTCTCCCCCTTGCTGAGCAGTCGGAGTCCGTGTCTTCTGCAGCACAGCTGTGGAGATCACAGCCCTGCCG
>NW_010189211.1:0-5328 GCF_000695765.1 Mesitornis unicolor | reverse complement strand
ATACTTAATTTCTTTAGGAAAAACTCTTACAAGTCTCCAATGGAATCTAGTCCTGATGGGACCCCTTGCCTTGGATACTCAACATGGAAATCTGGTAGATATAAAATATTTGGAACTCAGAGCCACTACAGGAAAAGTGCAAAGGACCGTATCACATTTTGTTAACTACCTACACAGCCCTTAAGTACAAGGACAGGGACCATGGAATCATTACACCAGAGTGAAGAGAGCACCTACCGAGAAATGGAAATCTGAAATAACTGAACCCTTGAAGCTAAGACTTAATCAGCAAAATTAGATGTATCGTAATTGGGAAAACAACTATGTTAAATTTATGTCTTGGGCTTCCTTCTGAGAATCCTTTCTCGAGGGATAGTAATATTAATAACAAAACTGCATTACCAACATATAATGAGCAAGATTTTGATTAAAGTGGAAGTATTGAAATAAAATTTCAAAACTTTCAAAGGGGGAAAATGTTATGGATATAGGGGAAAAAAAAAAAGCAAAAATCTCTTTTAGAAATGTTAAAGCTTCTAATGAGCCTATGCATAGCCCAGGCCCTGTTTTAGTTACAGTTTGTTTTGTCCACTAAAAAGTACATCCACTAAAAGTACATCTATCTGAAGATACATCTATCTAAAAGTACATCTACTATGGTGGTATGCCCCATCACTCTCTGGAAGCATCTCCTATTAAGTGTGAAACAAAGGCATTCCTTTAGAGATTATATTGTCACCTAAAAAGCCAGGATGAAAAGAACTTATCGACACCAATGTGATGCAGATAAGCAGACACTTCTTTATTAGGGCTGGGTGCAAAGGGTAATAGTTTCACCAACAACGCACACCTTGCCTGGTGTGTTTACATATTATAAAGGATACACACATGCATATGCATACAATTTCCCATAGCTAATTAAAATAACTCCTCCTACTCCTGATCATGCGCAGTGTTGACAGAAATTGGGTCTGGGGTAGCTCTGTAGCCCCCACAAACCCCAGACTTAAAAGGGAGAGACCCTCCAACGCCCTTGGGTCAAACACTTGGCTAGAAAAGCTGAGGGGCCTGCTTCATATAACAGAAGTTTAAGGCTCCAGTAAACTTTAAAGCAATACATTTTTCATTCTTGATTCACTTTACAGAATGGGGCATTGGTGATCGCTGGCTTGGTTGTTTGGTTATACCTTTAGTAGATGTACCTTTAGATAGGTGTACCTTTAGTGGATAAAACAAACTGTAACTAAAACAGGGCCTGGGCTATGCATAGGTTCATTAGCAGCTTTAACATTTCTAAAAGAGATTTTTACATGTATTTTTCCTATATCTGTAACAGTTAAATGTAGTTTAACTCAGCCTGATTTTATCCTGTGCTTACTGCTGACTGCAACCAAATATTATTCAACTATGTTGATTCTTTTATTAGAATAAGTTAAAAGAATGTCTCTAAACATAGCTTAGTGCATAGTCACTGTAGTGTCATAGTGATTCCTGTTAATGAAAATTTTTTCCTCCAATTGCCAGAGGAAAGCTTACAACTTCAGCACACTGGCGCTGTCAAGAGAATTAACAGGAATCCTGGAGAATGCCTAGGTTTGGGAAGATAATTTTAAGTGCACTAATTAAAATCTATTACATCAAAAACAATTAAAAAACTAAATCAGTCTTCAAAGAAAATAAACAATTTAGAATTATGTAAGAACATTAAGTTAGCTAGAAAACCTTCTACCAAAAATGATTTCAAGAGTGATATATGAACATCAACTGTTGTAGACAAAATTCCTTTGTAACATACCGTTTCTCACTAAATCCAAACATTTTACAGTAGTTTTTATTAAAGCAGAAACTGCTTTAATATTACTTTATTGCACACTCACTATATATAACAGCTGTTTATGTTGTCTGTTAAAATATTTATCCATTAGCAATACCTGCACATTACATTTATTAATATTTATTATGACTACTGCCACTGCCTGGTGATATCCAGGAACCTGGCTGAAAGATATTCTCAGTGCTTGTTGGATCTTCTTAAGGCTCATTCTTTCCATAATAAGGGGCTTGTTGCAGTCATGAGAAAATTTTGGTTGATTAAAATGGGTAGGTATTTGTTTAAGCTGTAGAGTTAAAAGAACGCTTTGACCAATCAAGATAATTGAAGTAGGTTGATGATTAAGTAGTTAGAATAAGTATTTGTTTGTATAAGTACTTAGAGGAGGTAAGTACCATCTTCAAGAGAAGAATAGTTGCAATAAGAATTAAATAATAGCATGCAGGATAATAGCTGTGGTCAGACAATCATAAGAGTAGGCCATAACTTTTCTCTCCATGTCGAAATTAGGAAATTATATAGGGGTAAGCTTTTGAAATAATTCAATGTCTTATATGGCATGATAGTGAGGAACCAATCAAGGTAAAGGGGAAATTAAAAGGCAGACATTTTATGCATGCTTGTAAAATTTCACTTTGTTAAATATGTATAAATGGGCTGTGAAAATGTATAGACTTGTATTGGGGCACAATTAGAGGAGCTATCCTCTGTGTTTCCCCAGCGCTGCAATAAAGAAGTGCCTGCTTATCTGCAGCTGCATAGATAAGTTTTTTTGTCGTGATTTTGACCCCGTCAACAGGCTGATGTGTGGCCTTTAATGTGAGTACGAACTGGTTCAGCAACAAGTTCCTCCTTGTATTTCTTGGCTTGAAGGCTCTTATCCTTTTCAGATACAGCTTTCATTTTCTGTTTCATTTCTTTTCTATAATTTTCATTAAGAATCTCCTAAGAACACAGCAGAAAGATAAAGCAGAAGTAATGTACAATGTTGGAATAAAATATTTTAAACGGTCATTGTTTTTCTTAATTTTATAATCCAAATTTTCAGGTATTTAGGTAAAATAAAATGTGGCAAAAATATTTTTTTTCTATAACTAATTTCAGCCCTAGGTTACAGGGCACTGGTTGCTGAAGTTTGTTCTTTGTTAGTCTCGGTGATTCTTACTGCTATAACTAACTAGATAAATGATCAGCAGTATCATGTAACCACTATAATCACACAACTCAGATTATTGGCTAATCTCACCCAGAATCAAATCTCCTTGAGGTACACATTGGAATTTCCCATCATTCCGCATTACCCACCAAGTACATCCAGGTCCTTGAGCAAAAAGAATCCTATGAATGGGTTTGTCTTTGCCTAAGGCAGGAATAACCCAAACTGTTTTCCCTATGTTGCCAGTCCAGGTCTACCTGAGACACTTTAATCTTAGCAGCCTGATCCACTTGCTGGTTGTTTCGATGTTCTTCGGTGGCTTGACTTTCAGGTACATGGGCATCCACATGATGTACAGGAGTGCATCAGTACCAATTACTTCCAAAGCAGCTCGAACTCCTTCATATGCTGACAGTATCTCCTGTTCAGCTGGAGTATAGCAGGCCTCAGATCTTCTGTATCCATGACTCCAAAACCCTAGGGGTCGACCACGAGTCTCCCCTGGTGCCTTTTGCCAGAGGCTCCAGGTAGGACCATTCTCCCCAGCTGCTGTGTAGAGCTCATTTGTAACATCTTGCCCTGTCCAGAATGACCCAAGGGCTACCGCATGGACAATCTCCTGTTTAATTTTTTCAAAGGCTTGTCGTTGCTCAGAGTCCCATTTAAAATCAGCTGCTTTTCATCCAGAAACTGATGAATTCAGGATATTCTGACCTCTTAGTAGTGGTAACAGCTGCGTGAATGAAGAATGAAAGATGGTCTGCTCATGGGGGAAATGCAGCCTAAGACCTGTAGCTATCTTCCAAATGCATTGCTGCAAAAGGGAACAGACTATATTTCATACCACTGGCATATAACCCTCAGTGTGCCTGTTTCAGCTGCTACATTTGAGTGGGCTAATGAGAGATCTTCCATAATTTCCACTTTTCTTGCAATCTGATGTAGCTATAACTTCAATTTTGAATCTGCATTATATGTGTATGTTAATGAATAATCTGTCTGGTAACAAAGAAATAATGAAGACTGGTAATCCAAAATCAGATCAAAGAGAAACAGTTTCTCAGAGTCTGAAGGCTAAATATCCCTAGAACATGGATACATGAACATGGGGAATGTCTTGTTTCTTGAAATAATGGACCTAATTAAGTTGTCCCTGATTTAATCACAGGCTTGGCATGGAAAGTAGAAAACTAGGTGTCGTTAGGCAAAATGACTTTATTATAATACTAAAATACACACCCACAGGTTAAAAAGACCCTTGCCCAGATGAAGACCCTCACCCTGCACAGGCGCAGTTTGATCTGGGAATGAATTAGCAGATATTATAATCATATGTAAATTGCTAGCAAATCATTGTAACTGGGAGTGTTTAATCTTGTAATTTTTGTGTATAAATATTTCAAAAAAATTGGCATTGAGTGTGCTTGATTTGTGGAAATCCACTGAGTACCCAACCTTGCGCAGCTCTGAATAAAATTCAACATCTCTCCTGAGTGTGTGAGAATTGGTCTGTTGCACACGAGGTAATGGATTTGCTTTTCGGACAACAGCAGAAAGCTCCAGTGAGAGATTTAGGGGTGTCTGGAGAAACTCTTAAACACTGCAACAGTGGGTATTGCAACAGGGAGAAAATCAGTTGTCTTTTTCCTATTTTTAGCCTCGATCCCCCTCCCGGTCCCCCAGGGAGCTTGGCCGCTGGGGAAAGGGTAGCACCCGGGGCTACAGAGGGCGGCATGGCTTCGCACCACAGGCTGCTTACCTGCCCCTGAGTGCAGATGTCAAACAGTGCCTGAACTCCCCCTCCTCCTCTCAGGAGGGGACAGAAAGGCTGCGACGGACTGGTGACTCAGTGCCGACTGTGCTGCCCCTTTCATTGCAAAGACAAAAGGCAGAAGGGACTAGCAACAGTGGAAGTCCCTCAGAGACTAGGCCTAAGATACATATTCTGCCCTTGAACAGTGGCCCTGGATTCCACTGCCACAGAGGAAGTGGCCAATCAAGTACTTTACTGGATGCTAGCTAGGCTGAGTCAGAAGGATGCAATGCCTATGAGGCACAGCCAGTGCCAGCAACCAATCACATAGAATCATAGAATCTGTTCGGTTGGAAGGGACCTTTAGAGGTCATCTAGTCCAACCCCCCTGCAGGGAGCAGGGACATCTTTAACTAGATCAGGTTGCTCAGAGCCCCATCAAGCCTGACCTTGAATATCTCCAGGGATGGGGCATCCACCACCTCTCTGGGCAACCTGTTCCAGTGATCTATCACCCTCATATTGAAGAACTTTTTCCTAATTTCCTTGGTATCGTTAGCGAACTTGCTGAGGGTGCACTCAATCCCA
>NW_010189210.1:9125-22604 GCF_000695765.1 Mesitornis unicolor | reverse complement strand
CCCTTCAGTTGAGACCTGACTGGCATGGGAGACCCTACCAAAGGCATATGTCACCGCCAGCATAGCTCGCAACCTAATTTTTTTAAATTTTTGTTTTATTTTATTTTTTTTGCCACGAAAATGGTGGCACCGGAGCCGGTGATGGTGACAGCCAAGGCGGTGCTGAAGGAACTGAGGCCCCTCGAGCTGGGCTGCCGGGGGAGGATGTGCCCACCAGGCATGAGGGGACCATGGCTTGGGGGGTATTGTGAGCCTGGGCTGTTGGTGGGGGGAGTGGCATTGTGGGCCTGGGCTGTTAGGGGAGGGGTTTGGGGGGTCTTGGGCAGTTAGTTTGAGGGAGCATTGGGGGTTGGGGCTGTCATGAGAGTGGTTTGAGGGGGTATTGAGGAGTTTGGGGCTCTCGGAGGGGTCTCTGAGGAGGTACTGGGGGGTTGGTGGTGTTTAGGGGAGGGGTTGAGGGGCTATCGAGGCCTGTGGAGGTGTTGGGGGTTCCTGTGAGGAGGTATTGGCGGGCTGGGAGTGTCATGGGATTCTCAGGGTGTTATGAGGGTGGTCTCGAAGGGTGTTGGCCGGTTTGTGAGGGTATGCGGCAGCGAAGCTTGTGTGCCCTTATGAGAATGTGTTATCATTGACTATATAAATGCACGTATTTGTGTTTCTGGATTATTGCTTTGGGTGTCATCAGCTGTGAAATCTTTGTGTATGTCTTACAAGCCGCACTGCAGAAAAATCTGAATTTGTTCTGTTATTCATTTTTCAAGCTCATGCTCTTTCAATCGAATACTTGCTTTGTTACTTTTAAGTTTTGACTTCCTAGAAAGATCTAATTCTGTCAGCTGGGATGAGGCATTTTCTTATTGGAAATTTTATTTGAAATAAAAATCTGCCAACGTAGTTCTCTGGCTCACAGCTTTACTGCAATTTTAGACTTGAATTTTCCCAAAATAGCCTACTTTTCTCGTGGTGTCATATCTTTCAGGATTCCAGATTTTAGTTAAAAAAGGCCATGCTTGCAGGAAAAAACAAACTGATGCAAGCAGACAAGCTGCAGGCAGTTTCTAGCAGTAACTGTTAAACGTGGGAGCTGTCCTACTCTTCCCATGGGGCTCTGAATTGTGCTCATTCATGGGTATTTAAGCTTAAGTCAGGAAGAGCTCTGTAAGTTTGAATGCTCTGGCTGGCTGGAACCTGTAAGCAAACAAGTGTCTTTTATTGAAAACAGGAATAAGCTGGCATCTGTAGATTTCACAGCTGTATTTAAGGCCCTGTTGTGATTTAACCCAGCAAGCAGCTAAACTCCATGCAGTTTGCTTGCTCAACTCCGCCCCGTCCCCGGTGAGATGGGGAAGAGAATTGGAAGAGCAAAAATAAAGAACTCATCAGCTGAGATAAAGACTATTTAATCATTAAAGCAAACCAAACTTAAATAATAATGATGCTAATTAATTGTAACAAGAATAGTAACAATGATAATAATGCAATCAAACTCAGCTCACAGACAGCAGCTGCTGACCATTCACCAACAAAAACACAATAAGGGAGTGATAAGCCTCAGGAATTGAGATGGGCTGCCATTGGAAAGTAGAAAGGAAGAGATCGAAGGAGGAAGGAAGGATCATCTCTAGCAAGCTTCCCAATTTATAGTGAGTGTGGCATTTATGGGACAGAATACATCTTTATTGGT
Organism: Mesitornis unicolor; assembly: GCF_000695765.1. Classification (NCBI taxonomy): domain Eukaryota; kingdom Metazoa; phylum Chordata; class Aves; order Mesitornithiformes; family Mesitornithidae; genus Mesitornis; species Mesitornis unicolor. Next base: position 20,920 of record NW_010189210.1, on the reverse strand, counting down.
CAACTTGAATCAGACCTGGATCATCTGTCCTGGATCACCTGTCCCAGAGAATCCTAGGCTTTCACTTCCATCCAATCCTCCTGTGCAGAAAGAAAGAAAAAACAAAAAAAAGAAACAATGCACACATGTTTAGGTAGAGACTGAAAAACAAACCTTGAAGAAAATGTAAATACTGGCGTGTTGTCAATATCAGTCCCAGCACAAGCTTCTAGCTACTATGAGGGAAAGAAAAAAACTTCTGTCCCAGCAAAACCAGGACAGACCCTTGATAGAGGGACCCCATTTTAAAGGAGTTTGCAGAGTACAGAGTAATTTACGCTAGTTTTTTACACTATATACCTTTAGTAGTGTTTAATTTTGGCAGTTAATCTGGTTTAGATTAATACAGGTCAATATGTATCTTCATTTCATTGTATTTCCTGTGTTAAAGGCTCAAGTAACGTCTCTGGTTCAATCCATGAAGAGAAAATAATATTGGGTGAATAATTTTGTTTTGGTTAAGTCAGGTGCGACTTACACTGTGAAACTAGTTGCTATCATGTTCTAAAAGTAAGATGATCAGCTTTGAGGGTAATGATGGGGTTTGCTCTTAAAGAGGACCAGAAGTACTGCCAAAATTAGCTTTTTATGTGGTCTAGTTGCAACATTTTCTCAACTTGTGTCAAACATAATTAGAAAACTTTGCATTTCTTGTTTTGAGCTCAAATAAGAAGTGGCAAGGAAGAGCCTGCCCTGTGTTTTTAGCAGAACTGAAACAATTTCAGTACAGGAAACTGTGGAACAGAACTTCATCTCTTGGTATTTGGAGGCCTTAGCAGGAGAGAATTATCAGTTTTCAGCAGTTGTATGCAGTTGCGTTTGAATTTTTTTAGGATTGTTGAAACTTATTTGGGATTCCTGCAGAGGAAATGAATGCAAATATTTGAGAACTTGTCAGAAACTTGTCAGGTTTTTATTTTTTCTTTGTAGAGGTGAGTAGGGAAAAAGATATTCTGAGAGAAAAGAAACACTGACACAGTTACAGTGCTCCCCAGTGAAGTTGACACTACCTATACAGTTGTAGATAGTACTTTATCCAATCTGTCAATATTCAGGAAGGCACTGTGGACTCAGTGACCTTGGGAGCATTACATGACTCATTTGATTTACAAGAATAAACTGTTGTGAACCTTTGATATGGTATGTCAAACAAACGATGATTTCTACCAGGATCTGTCTCCCTGTATTGAACGAACATTGAATGTTCTTGAGTAAACAAAAGGGCTGGATGTACTTCAGCTGGAGAAAATGATGGCATTGTAGTTGTAGAATGGAGGTACTATTCAAAAAGGCGTAAATACAAAGACTGAATAAGGATACTTAATTATTATGTAGTGTTATGCAGAACTTTTCTTGGGCATTAAGATGGTGTCCGTCAAGCACTAGAAACAGAAACTCTGTTTAATTAAATCTGCTATTACATATACTATTATGCAAACCTTACTTTTGAAGCATTGTTTATTTTTGTGGACATGCTGAAAACCAAGCCTTTTCCTGATTCCATACTTGATACATTTAAGTTTTCCTTCTTTGTTGGTAAGCTTTTGTTCTGTGGTGATATACTTCCTAATAACACAAATTTCTCTCAGTGTAACTATTCTTATCATTTATTTTTGTAGAGTAAAGCAAGATGCTACTGCTTCTTTGATCCTGCTATGGAAGGTGACAACCACTGGATTTAAACAGTGTTCACTTATTGATGGCAGAAGTGTCACTCTTCTCCAGGCACTGGGTGGACTTGTTCTTTCTGAAGAAATACTTGCATTAGGAAACAACTACTTTATTGGTGAGTAACGTGCTGAGTTTCTGTTTCACCTCTAGGTGACAGCTGATAGCTTATCCAACATTTAGAGAAACAAAGAAGTAATTCCTTTCATTTAAGTGCTGCTGAAAGATCCAGATGTGATAATTTGGACCATGTGTTAGACACTGGTCCATTCAAAGCAGACAAGAGGTACACTAAATTCTTACACAGGTGCCTTGTGGTAGTTAACATTCAATAAAAGTAAAAACTTTCTGAAGACAGGATAATTTGTAACTTTTATGCACTCATGAAAGTACCTAAAGGCATAGCTTAGTCTATAAGCTCCCACATAGAGAGCCTAAGTTGCTCTGGGAAGAGTCCATTTGACCATACATGCTGTACAGCATAGGCTATTCATTTGGATAAGTAAAATGAACATTGTCTTACTTTTTAAGTAATTTGTCTTGTCCTACTTGTCTCTGTGTAGCTGTCTTTCGATCAGTGGGATTTTTACTTTGCATTGTTTACTGTGTGCCAGGTAACATGAGGTGAAAATATACCTTTTCATTGATGAATATAAAACAAGGTTTAGATCATAAAAATTGTACTAATGATCTTGCTTATTTCACGCAGTACAAGTTTTCTGAGAAGTCTTATTTTACTTCCATCTGGTTTTTGATACTTTCTTCGGTCTTTCTTCTTAATTTCCTCATAATGAAATTCTTTGTAGAATTTTCCAGCTGTAGTGTGATTTGATTTATGTGAAGATCATGAATCATAAATGCGTATGCATGGAGCAGCAGGGAGACTCCAATAATACAGTGATACATTCATGAGTAGGAGCATCTGAGTGCTCAGTAGAGATGAGTGCAGATATAGAGCATTTGAATTTTTATCAATCCTATTTGTTTCAGCAAATGGATGGATTACCTGTAGTGCTTTTGATAGAAAACGAATATGAAACATTCCCTCTGCGTATGTTTTAGTCCTGAAGTGTTGCAACGCTAATATAATCAGATAATGAGATAATGCAACTGTTTTCTGGAGGAAAATATTTTATGTGGCCTTAATTTAGTTATAGCTTTTCCCAGAATCATTTGCTTTTATTAAAACACTTAAACATAACAAGGGTGAAATACTAGAGGAATAGGGAAACCGAAACATTAATTTGTTAGGTTAAAGGTGTTTGTGACACCTATAAAAATTTATTGTAAGAACAAGAATACAGAGTAGCCTTTGGATTTTCTTCTCAATTGTATGGAAATATTCTGCTTAATTTCCATCATCAGCTTTCGTCCAATAAAGTGTAAGTCTTGGGTGTGAAACTTAAAAATGAACTTGGTCATTTGGTGTGGAAAAATTCTGGATTATATCTGAACTCAGCTGAAATCCATAATTCAACTAAGGCCTATTTAAAATAACTAATTCTTTACTTAAGATGTGATCCAGATGTATGGAAATGGTCTGAATCTGACACACCTCACTTAAGTTTTTACTTTTCAAGAGTTTAGTTTTCAATAAGATCACATGAATAAAGTTTTACTTAAAGAAAACTTTCCATGTTTCTTGATAAACAGGACAAAATTATTCCAAGGTAGAATAAATTTAAGTGGATTATTTTATATGAAAAAGCAATAATGTAGCATGAGCTTTTGTTAATATTTAAGCTAGAACAATCACAAGGCCAGAAGATACTGTATGATGCTGTAAGCATAGAATCACGCTTTAAGGCTGTGGACGATTGCTGTGGATATATTTACTTTATATACTTTCTCCCTCCTTCTGTCAGTCTTTTTCCTGTTACTTCAAATGAGTTTTTAAAGGATGCTTCTCTTAATTGGTGAATTTTTACAATGCCATTTTTTTTTGACCTTCAAAAAATTTTCTGATTAGAAATGTAAAAGAAAAACGGGAAGGTCAGAGGATGGTGTGGGAGGTTTTTTGTTGTTTTTGTTTGTTTGTTTGTTTGTTTGGTTGGTTTGGTTTGATTTTGGTTTTTTTGTGTCTCTTGCTCTACATCTTATCTGATTCACTTCACTGTGTTGCCTCCAAATTTGTTACACAGCAAGATACTTTAATTACCTTCCTGAATAAGATGGTTATATCAAAGTTACAACATCTAGTGAAATATTATTTGTTTTGTTTAATTTCATGGTAACACAAGTTTAAAATTGTTTAGACAAGATTAAAGAGAGACAAAAGCTGTCAGTAATGTACTGTTTTGCTGATCATGTGATTCAGGACACGATGTCTGGAGGCTGGAAAAAATGCTGTCTCTGAGACACCTCAACCATGGTGCTGTTTACCTCAGAGACAGGACTTGCACTATATGAGAATGGGAGGCGTGAAGGAAGGAGAAGAGCATAACACTGCAGTCTGGTTTCTGTCCTATGACTTATAAAATGACTGCTGCATCTGCAAACAGTCTTTTGCAGTAGAAGAAGAGAGTTATGATGCTGTGATTATGCAGCGTGATTATATTGTTAAATCACAGCATTTACTTCATTAAAAAAAGCCCCAGTAGATGGTAAAGAGTACTAACTTGAAAACTGTCTTGTATGTTCTGTAACACATTCTTACCTTAACCACTTTGCCTAGAGTATTTTTAATGAGTTTGTCTGTGATATTTAATGCTACACATGTGCAAGTCTTCTAAAATAATTCATTATATTTTGTTAGAAAGTATACTAATTAGACAGTGGGGAAAAGACTATTATGATTCAGGTTTTGAAGTGGAAAAAAAATCCTAAAAGTACTGATTCACTCAGTAGGCTGGGTGGGTTAAGGATAGGATGAAGCACACAGTATATCCCAAGGTGCTGATGACTTGTAATGCCAAGTTACTGCTAGACAAAAGTAATCACTAGATGGTTGATCTGTAACACAAGTCAGATGAACTGTTGATCGCTGCCCAACCATTTGCTACAAAAATGCTTTATTTGATGACAAGACAATTTTAAGTTTTATGCCCAAATTCAGGACTTCTATATGAAAGATATCTATACAGAATATATATATATGTAGTGGAGTGCCATACTGGATATTGAGATTTGCCAGAGAGATAGTTGGGAAGTGAAGGAGGAGGAAATTAATCATATTTTTAAATAAGAGATGGCAGTAAAGGGATGGATCAACATTTAAGACGTATTAATTTATGGAAAGTCTGCCTGTAACAGTAACAGTAGAGTTACAGTTTCACATTATTTATCCTGATGTTCTTTGAATCCCAATGTTCATTGAAGCTAACAAGTTATTCTTGTATGAACTGTTTATCATATTTATAAAATGTCTCATCACTATTTTGTTTTAATTCCGGATCTTCATATCTTCATGCTATCAATTAATGGTACTAGAATGAGTAATTGCAAAACTTTACCTTGTTATAGTCACAAACCTATTCATTGCAATAAATCTTGAAAAATTGAAATCAGTTGAAATGTGTTTTTCAAGTTTCAAGTCTGAAAAACTGACGTTAAGTGTACCCCGATACACTATCAGTTTATGCAGGAGTCTCTCAGACTGAACTCCTCATGAATGTTAATAGGTTATACCTAAGGATTTCTGTGGTAAATTGAACATGCTGCTTGTTCTGTGTTTTGGGAGGAATCTAATCCACCCAACATTGTGCACTTCTCTCTTTCAGGGAATAATGTACTGGATTGGGGCATATGTACAGGAATGTGTGTATGTTTTTCTATGCAAGTTTGTTGCAAGTGCATAAGATTTACTAAATTGATTAAATAACATCTCTCTTGAGAAAATAATGCATTAACATGTTCCTTTAAAAATTTTAAAAAGCCATGCTGAAGGACTTAAAGGACATTTTCAGCTTGTTTGGCAACTCTCTCAAAAATCTTCTATGATCTGTTGCATGCATCTTTTTTTATCCAAATGGGCAATCACACTTTGATTGAAAATTGGAACATTTATTCTGAAAACACAGTCTACTATTGAAATAGGGAAGAAACAAAACTCAATATATAATGCAAGCATTAAATTATTTTTTTTTAGTACTGACATTTTAGAAGTTTTACAGTGACTGTATATCATCTATTTTTTCATGAGTTAGTTAATTTACTCTGATGCTAAATGAATATACATGTTTACTAAAGCAACTATTCTGTGCTTCATGACTCAGAAGATACACCAGCGGATGTGAGACTTAGAGTCAGCTGTAAATTCACACAGTTTCAGGTCTACCTGGTAAACTAGAAGAGGTATACATATGCTAGCATACAGTTAGCAAATTATATTTAACAGTCCAATCAAAACCACCATAGCTTCTTGTTGTTATTGGATTAATTTGGAAATTAGGTAATGCAATTTCATATTGTGTGATTATCACTTCAGTTTCAGGAAGTGTTTATTTTGAGTTTATGGGCATAATGTAAAGCATGGAGTTGGCAGTGCTTTCTCTGTGTGCATGCAACCTATTTCCTTCCTTTCTCCCAACAACATAAAAAATGCAATGATGTTTTCAGGTCTTTAGCATTGTTATTAGAATATTAACTCTATTCACAAAACCTGCTTCTCATCAACTTCCATGACAAATTTGGAAAAATTTGCTTTTCCGCTTTGGTTGGAAAAATTGCTTTTCTGCTTTGGTTGTGCCTACTGCTGAAGCTGGAATGATGGAAGATGTTTCAGAAAAATAGTAAAACAGACAGTTGGGCGTTAGTATTTTGCCTCCATTTCCCCATAGGTAATATGATAGGTAAGTTTGTATATCTAGAGCTGTTAAAAATGCTTGTAATTAGCTTGAAGTTACTTGCTTTTTGACTTTGGGCTTTATTTAGCACTTCCATGATGCAGCTTAAAAAAGCAGCTTTCATGAAATATTGCTACATTAGATTTGTTTTGTTAGTTGTCTACTTATAAAACAGAAATATTCCTACATTAGATTTGTTTTGTTGTCTGCTTATAAAATAAGAGGAAGAAATTTATAAGCGAAATTGCTATTTCCAGGTAAGACTTTAGAGGTAATAAGACAGACATTTTAATATTTAATATGAATGAATATTTTTATCTGAATAGAAAAGAAATCCTACACAACGGTCTTTAAATTATAATGCTTATTTTCATCACAGCAAAGAAAAACTGATGTAAACCAGGTGTGTAATCTGGTTTTCTGCAAGATGCCCAGTCTTTTAGATGAATGCAATTTAACTAAGTAGTTTAAACTATAATTATAGATTATTTCAAAAGTATTTCCTTAAATGAAATTGGTAGCTGTATAAGCTCACTTGAAAATGGATGGTATTGCATCTTTATGGTGATATAAAGACTACTGATGCTATTCAAATGCTAGCACCTATAAGGCAGCTTTCTTGAATTCCACAAAACTTTTTGAAGTTATACTTAAAAAGGAAAATTAATGCTTGGCTTCTCAAGCACAAGAGATCTGTTGCATTTTAAAAAGTGTGTGAATCATATGCAACATGATTCTAATGAACATTAGAACAACGTTCTAATGCAACAACGTATTTTCTTTAGTGTCTTTGCCCTGAGCAGTTATTTGCTCACTTGATGCTCTTTAGGTTCTTTAATGAATCTCCTTGCAACATCTCATCATACGTTAACAAGTGGTCACCACTAATATGACTGCAGGTATAGTGAATAGGCAAAATGAAACTTAGTGTAAAAATATTATATTAAAAATAAATAATCTAGAGAGATATTTCGAAACAAGTCAGTCTGATTTTCTAGCTGTTTTTATCTGGCTATAGAATTTCAGATTAGGAGGCAAGTTGTGATTGTGTCTTTTGGATATGGTATGTTTTCTGTTGTTACGTGTATTTCAAACATAAGCATATTTGCTGCATCTTGAAACTGGTTTTACTTAAGCAAAAATGAAATAGGACAATTTTATTTAATAGTCGGAGATGTGTGAATTGAATTCACTGAAAGCTATGTAATCAAGTTACTCCAGCTTTAACAGAGTGTCAGCTGAGCATCTTTGTGAGCTCCTAGCCCATTGCATATGTGCAGTCATTTGACTTAACCCTCTTTTGCGCTGAACTAAATTAAATCGCATTGCCTTGCACATGCTGCAGTAGGAGTGTTCACGCAGTTCTGCTGCTCAGCCAACATGCAGTAATGTCTGTGCGTGTGTCTATTTATTTACTTTTGTGCAAGTCAGCCTTGCTAGTGGGGGGATTTGGTGGCAACTGCTCCATTTAATGGGATTTTCATTTTCATATGTGCGATTTGCCTGGAAGGGATCAATTGTAAATCAGTATTGTGTATTGTGCTTAACTGTGAACCTTTCCCCGGGGTTCTGGGCTTAAGAGCTAACCTTGCAGAGAATGGCCTTCTGATAAACACTAGCAGCAGCAGAAGTGCAAACAGCATATAAAAAGTTCAATGATGTGTTAATTTCCGTGCCTTTTTTTGAAAAGATGGGCGTATAAGGCAAAAAATTAAGCATTTGACTGAAATCCAAACCATTCTGAATAATGCTATTAGGCTGTATAAGAGAGGGTATCTTTATAAGTACGATAAAAATCAATATCCTGCCTTGTTCTTCATGATCAAGTTACATGTGCCTTATCTCACGTATAAGTAGATATAAACATTAGATTACATATTTTTTATGCATTGTATTATGTTTTAAGCTAGCATCTAAATAATTTTAACTCTTCACAGTCATCTTTAATTTATTAGTAAATTATTCAAAGTTAATTTTATTCACCACTACTTCTAGCAGGTAATAGTGGGAAATTATTTTTCTAGTCTATCTTTGGAGGTTCCTCTACTCAAATCTGTAATGCTTGGCAAAATACCTTTGGTTTTTTATTTTTAAGATGTCTCTTTCTTCAAATATGACTTTAGTGACCAATTCACAGTCAAGATATTTACATTCAGTTGATCACATGGTTGTTTGCACTGTGAGATCTTGGACAGATTGCTAAACCTGATCTGTAATATAAGAATACAGATGCATAGTTTAAAAGAAAATGCAAGGCATATTTTAATAATGCTTGTAAAATGCTTTGAGATCTTCAGCTGGTAGTGTAATGTACTGTACAGTGTATTTAGAAGTAGGGTAGCTACTCAAGTCTTTAAGTTGAACTAGTCACTGTAGATACATTCTAGCTAACCTTGTCACCCAATCCACTGCAGCTCCCCTTATTGCAGTCCTGGCTATGTAATTTGTATTCCAGCACACTGAACTGCTTTTGTGAAGTGTGGTATCAGAGATTCGGGACATCCACATTTTTGCCTGGAATTGTTCACTGCCAGCTTGGTAGTATTGTGGAGATGGCAATAAATAAGTGCATAACAGGGAAATTTTGATAAGGGAAATCTATTAGAAGGTTAATCTTGTCACCCTTCACTGGGCTTTCACCATTATTTTGGACAGTAAGCAAAATCCTTGAAGCCATGACAGAAGGTCACACTCTAAGCTACTGTCACATCTCCTTAATAAGCTGTTTGCAAGTGATTTCATAAGTGTGATTGCTGACTATTTCACAGGCCTGTCATGGGTTTTTGTCAAGTCAAGCTACTAAGTTGGGTAATTGTTTAATGACAGTGAAATTCAGAAATTGCTATTTTTTATAGAGGAAATGTTATGGAACACGTGTTTGGGGATTTTTGTAGGCTAAGTGAATCCAACTGGTTTGCTCAGTTCATAAATATGTTGTAACTAGCAGTCCTGCAAAACTGAGCTCCTGCTTGAAAGTCAAGCTGTGTGCTATTTCTTCCCAAAATTTTGATAATTTCCTGACACACACATTTTGCTTTCTGTTACACCTGTGTAATGCTATTATTGTCAATCTATCTCTGATAGAATTGCAAGAATGTTACTGAGAATATAACTTGACCAGCAACAGATTTATCTTTATCCCTGTAATGGTGATTATATCTGAGAATAAAGTATATGTTTAATTTTCAGAGCCCATGATGAGTTTTCAGTGTTGGTAGTTAAGGAAGAAAGCATATCTATCTTTAAACTGAATGTGACTATGATATCAATTTGAAGAAAATAAATGCAATGAGACGTTTTACAGTAACTTAACAACAGCAACAGCAAAATCTTTAAATTGCTGTTTCATGTGAATTTTCACCTCCCGCCAGACCAGCTTGCTCAAAGCTCTGTCCAATCTGGCCTTGAACAATTCCAGGTATGGGGGCATCCACAACTTCCCTGGGCAACCTGTTCCAGTGTCTCACCACCCTCACAGTAAAGAATTTCTTCCTAATACCTAGTCTAAATCTACCCTCTTCCAGTTTAAAACTATTCTCCCTTGTTCTGTCACTACCTACCCTTGTAAAAAGTCCCTCCCCAGCTTTCCTGTAGGACCTTCAGGAACTGGAAGGCTGCAATAAGGTCCTCCCGGAGCCTTCTCTTCTCCAGGCTGAACAGCCCCAACCCTCTCAGTCAGTCCTCATAGGGAAGGTGCTCCAGCCTCTGATCATCTTCATGGCCCTTCTCTGGACCTGCTCTGACAACTCAATGTCCTTCTTATATCTATATATACTTTCAAAAGCAGTATCTGACCAAAGCTTCTGTAACAAAGCTCAGCATGCATGCTGATCTATAAAGAATTTGACAAAGTTGTACCACTTTATAAATAGTGCCATCTGTGGGCAAAATAGCAGTTGTTATTGTAGCTGTATTTTTGTATCCCCAGATGCTATATTTCCTAGCAGTAGCATGAGAGAATGATCTCAGATGCTCTGTACAAGTATCCTATGGTACTGATGGCACAGAAGTACTGCGTGAAAGATTGTGAATGTCAGTGACTACCTCTTTCTCACTTCTTGTTTTCTGTTTATGTATGATAATCATCCTAAGGCAAACAAGGAACAGATTCCTGATTCATTTTTCAAATTTTGTAGAACAGTATTAGTGTTAGGGCCCTGAGGGTATTGATAGGCCTTACTGACCCTGGCCGTTAGGGTCATGGAAAAGGTGATAAATGATTGTCTATTTTTAAATTAAAAGCATGCCTCTACTATTTCAACACATAAAGGTAAATTTTCACTATCAAGTGCATCATCAGAATGCCTTGTTATGCTTCTTCATTTTTTAGGTCTCTAAAATGAGTTCAACATGACTTCCACGAATGAGTGGAGAGATTGAGCTCTCCACTGTGCTAGATGAATAACCACTATTTGAGACTGAGATATACAGTGCTGTAAGAGAGGTAAATTGGTTTGTGTAGTCAAAGTGAATTTACTACCTTATGCATAGGTCTAAAAAGGCACTTACACATGGTGGTGATTAGTATGGTCCTCTGTGGTAGTATTTATAGTCTTGAATGTTAGCTATAGCATACGATACCTGACAGTGGGAGCGTTATCAACATGAAATAATTTTTGGATAAAATTTTATATAATTTTAGGAGAAAGGAATAGAATCCAAGCCTTCCTTTGTCCTTTTTCTGGTGAGTACTGTAATAAAAATTTAGTTATTTTCTGTTTTTCCTAGTTTCCTTTCTTTACATTATTCTTATGTCTGCAAAGTTCAATGGCCACAAAAGAAAAGGTTGAGGATATTGACTACTTCTGTTTATCTTACTGGATAACATTTTCTCCTGTGATGAGGGATGCTGTCAAACAGAAAATTCCTCTTGGATATTTTACACTTTAGTTTAATTCTCCAACTATCCACTACTTGTGAATGAACTAGCAGACATGCTTATGTAGCTTGTGTTCTGGGCCACTAAGGCTTATAAACTATGGATCAGTATGCTCTGGTAGCAGCTGTTTTGTTTCTGGAGACTGAAATCAAGTCTGAAAGTGTTATAGCTTCATTATGTTACTACATGACATGAGATGAAGATGTGGTGCAGGTACACCCAGTACCACTGTTTTGGTCTTGAAAGACTGATAATATCTGTTTTTCTTCTATTTGTATATATCACAGTTTCACATTTTCCAGATAACTACTAACTGACTGTACTGTACACCAGGAATGGGGTGGAGAAATCACCTTATTCTGGAGCCCTTTTTTGTTTTCCTACCTATTTTGACTTGCCAATGCCCTTACTGCCAGGGCTATATA